>NC_043967.1:4333853-4508865 GCF_902148855.1 Sphaeramia orbicularis
AAACTAAGCATTTAGAAAATAACGAAAACTAACAAAAACTATCAAACCTGCTCTAAAAACAAATTAAAACTAATTGAATTAGAGAAAAAAAAGTCAAAACTAAATAAAAGTAAACTATAATGAAAAATCCAAACTATTAGAACCTTGGTACAAACATGTGAACTCTGATTCAGACGGAACAAACAGATTCTGCTGTGAACAGAACCGTCCTCCAGCCCAAACAGACCACAGAACCATGAGCCTTTTTGTTCTTGATGAGCCACCGTAGCCTCTGGAAGGAGCTGAGGCTCATGGGTAATCCGAGCTAACAGCAGCCATGAGGACAGACGTGGACCTGTGAGGACACTGAATGTCTCATGGACATGTGGTCACATGTCCATTTGACCAAACTGGATCCAATCAGCTGTTCTGGACAGTTCACATTATTTTTATAAATATGTGTCTAAAAATAGAACACAGATTCTGAAAACGATAACTGTACGTAGGACCTCCATTTTGTTTTCATCAACACACGCCGTCTCTGACTGACCCCGCCCCCAGCTTTTCTGTCCAATGCCAGTGCAGTTTGTCACATGTGCTTCTGTTTACACAGTTTGGTCCATTTTCAAAAACTGTCATGAGAATGTGATCGAACCAAAGGAAAAAAATAAAGTCTGCATTTGATCTGAACCAAATAAGTGGAACCAGTGGACAAAGGACTGTCCAGGTGTGAACCTGTGGAATACAACTGCTGTTGATCCTGGACTCACAGAATGCCTTTATTGTCATTATACAAATGTACAATGAAATTACAAAATGTGTGTGATAGTAAGCGTCCATGTGAAACACAACAACCAATGTTTAACAGCAGAGAAATGAAGGAAACCAAGCTAAGATTCAGGAAAATTATACTTAAATAATTGTTTTATTCGATTTGAGTCGATTCATCGTTTCAGCTCTAAATAGGAACTCAACTGCACTCTTCTGAAAATGAACAAAAAGAAAATCTGAACAAAATCAGTCTTTTTTTTTTTACATCATTTTCATCCTGTGTTTGTCTGAGGTTTAAACCGAGGCAGAGAACTGTGGTAGAATGGAACGGTAGTGGGACCAGTGGGACCAGTGCACATCCCAGTTGGACCAGTGGAGCTATGTGTGTGTGTGTGTGTGTGTGTGTGTGTGTGTGTGTGTGTGATGGTTGTGTTTTTAAACTCAGCGAGGCCCTGCCTCTGCTCTGTGGTCAGTCTCTCTCTCTCTCTCTCTCTCTATTTCTTCCCTTCTTTTTGTCTGTCTATCAGTCGATCTGTTTGTCTGTTGTGGTTGGTGCTCATTTTAGCCCGAGGACAACCCAGCGCTGCGCACACACACACACACACACACACACACACACACACGTACACACACACAGTTCTGGCGCTGAGCTCACACTAAACCACAGTGGTCCAGCCCTTGGCAGTACAGTGCAGATGAACTGACCACTCTGACGTCCGTCTGGACACACACATAATCACAACACACACAAACAGAATATTACGCAATACGACACAACAGACCTGTCTGTCTTTAATGAAATGGTTTAAACTGGCATTGGTTCAACAACAGCTCTATAATAAATACTGAAGTTATTGTGACAATCTGGTGACATTTAAACGTTGTCTTTTCAGTTGTAGATTTAATGACAGTAAAAGTCAGATACGTTTTTTTTTTTTTATTTGGATGAATATAAATCATAGTTACTTTCAGATATGACTGAAGCTCAGAAACACCAGACAAATAGAAAACGTAGCTTTGGCTCTGACTAAAGAGCGAGGGAGAAAGTAGATTTTGTACTTATTGACGTGTTTGAGTGGGTATGGCCCCGCCCCCTGAGCAGGGCCCCAGCTAAAAGCAGAGGGGACCGTTTCCTGTCTGTCCAACCACACCCTTTGGTCCATACATGTTCACTTCATCTGGATCCTCAACATGGACGTTTACATTTTTGTCAGATTCGATGTATTGAACTAAAGTGTAGGAATCAGTTACTGATATTTTCAACATGTTCTGGTAAATATGAGACATAAAATGAAGGTTTTGGAGTCTGCCTCCTCACATATTTGAATTATTATGACACTGATGGCACAATTAAAAGTTAGAAACTTCCTTTAGCTCATTTCCAGTTGCACTCTTCATGATCAAACACAACAGTTTGGACTGTGGATCCTGCAGTATTCAGTGGTTTATTTGTTCTACACAGACGTTTGGGTTCCTGACCCTGACTTCAGCCGTCACCTACAGCAGAACCTGGAACAATCTGAGCCAGTCTTTATTTGACCTGTGTCATGGCGTTTCCAGGTTGGGGTCAGATGTCATATTAGCATCAGAACAACGTTCCTAGATTCTGTATGAATTCATTATTAGGTGAAAACGTGTCACAAAGGCAGAAACCTCCGCTGTGTTGTCTGTTTTTTAAATAAACCTGTTCTCTGCTAAACCGTCCCATTCTGCTCCATGAACAGAACCTTTGGTGTCTGATGACCCAGGACCCCCCATGCACAGGACTGAGTGTCTGTCCTGAGTCATATGAACAAGGTTAGATGTTTTTAACAACACCTCCACTAAACAAAGGTGGGATTTATCTAATGTATATGTTTTCAATAACAGGATGTTTGATGCACAAATATACTTCTTTTCATTGATTTAAAAATTCATGACTCATGTTGCAGAAGTTTATCATTTTAAAAAACCACTGGTTGAAAAAAAGAGAAAAGAGATTGGTAAAACATAAAAGAAACAGTTTACATTAGAGAAGTAGTTTACGATGTTCGTTTATTTACTTTTTAAAGAACTTTAAAAAGTTAAATGTATTTTTTAGTTTGTTTATATGGAATTCTTATAAAGGGGGATATATATCCTTTTTCACTAACTCTAACATGTTACTTTTAGGTTTAAACTTAATGAAACTTTACCATGACATTGTTTAGGAGTCTGTAGGATGACACCCACGCCCCATACACACACACACACACACACACACACTCTCGGTCCCTGTCCATCACACAACTATGGAAATGCTGTGAACTGGTGTGTGGTGTCATCATTTGTTAAACTCTTTTTTCCACATGTACACACAACCTAGAGTTTTGTCCAAAATATCATTGGTGTGTAGATGTGAGGAAAACGTTTGTTCCATATATATATATATATATATATATATATATATATATATATATATATATATATATATATATATATATATATATATATATATATATTTATTATTTATTTTTTTTTTTATTTTTTTTTTTCCTCTTCTTTCTGTTTTTTTGACCCACCACCACCACCCCTCTTTGGGGGACAACTTTATTATTAATTACAGCTTATACTTAACAAGTGACCAGTAACAATTTCAAGTTTGTACTCCTATTGACCTACATTCCTTGCTAGTATATATGTACATAGAGGGAGGGGTTCATATAAGGGTTCATATAAACAAAAGTGCACAGGGACGAGACTTAACAAAGTGGCAGACTGGCACACGACAGTGGGACAAAACAAACATAAGACAAGACAGTGGGACCGAGCAGACATAAGACGGGACAGTGAGACAGGACAGATATAAGACAAGATAAATGGACAGACAAAGTAAGTGGTCACTCTTATAGATGTTACTGTCGATCAGATGTATTGCATTGTTGTAAGTGTGGTGTGTGTGTGTGTGTGTGTGTGAGTGTGTATATTTATGTTAATGATGAGTGGGGGTGAGGTGTGGAGGTTAAATGCTGAGATAGAAAGTGGGTGTTGGGGGGGTTAAAGTGGCAAGGGGTATATGTTCTGTTCTGATGATATATGCAGTTTTCGGCTATGTTTGTTTCAAGAAAGTTATGAGTGGGTTTCAGTTGTTCTCAAAGGTTTGTTCCATATTAGAGTGAACGAGGCATAAAAGCCCAGAGATGAAACGACTTTAATCAGGTGGTAGAGCGAGTTGTCCAATAACCGAAGGGTTGGCGGTTCGAATCCCGCTCTGTCCATGTGCTGTTGTGTCCTTGGGGAGACACTTCACCCTCCTTGCCTCCAGTGCCACTCACACTGGTGTATGAATGTGTATGAATGTTTGGTGGTGGGAGGGGCTGTAGGCACGAACTGGCAGCCACGCTTCTGTCAGTCTGCCCCAGGGCAGCTGTGGATACAGATGTAGTTTACCACCACCAGAGGGAGAATGTGAGAGCGAATGAATAATGGATCAATAATGTAAAGCACTTTGGGTGTCTAGAAAAGTGCTATGTAAAATCCAATCCATTATTATTATTATTATTATTATTATTATTATTATTGTTAATAATAATAATAATAATAATACATAATGAACAAAAACAGTTACAGTAAAAGAATAATGAACATAGTAAATAGTATAAAACAGAACAAGGAAATATGAGTGTGCTTCTGATTGTCTATTTGCACGTGTAGATTTTGTGTGTGTGCGCGCGCGTGCGCGCGCGCGTGCGCGCGTGCGCACACACTCAGGTGCATAGTAGAAGAGAAAACTTAGCCATGTATAAAATTGGCTTCGCTGGATGGATGCTCATACTCACTCAACCAGCCTCGTACTCCACACAGAAACTATGGTACGAACCACCTGGAATGGTCAACCGCGCTCTCTCTCTCGCTCTCTCTCTCTCTCTCTCTCTCTCTCTCTCTCTCTCTCTCTCTCTCTCTCTCTCTCTCTCTCTTCAGTTCCACAGACTGGCTCTTATTTTACCATCCAGCCATAAGAGAGTGGGCTCATAGTCAAATTGAATCCTGCCCATTTATGAATCAAATTTGTTCCGCGTATACATTTTCCATAGACCACAGGACTGCATTAGACTGTGTTTATATAAGAGTGTATGTGTGTGTGTGTGTGTGTGTGTGTGTGTATAGGTGTGTGTGTCTGAGACAGAGAAACAGAGAAGGGGCTGTACGTGTAGTTAAAACACATTGTGTGTATGATCTTGTGTGTGCGTGCGTGTGTGTGTGTGTGTGTGTGTGTGTGTGTGTAGAATTCAGAGCCATGCCCTTGTTCCCCTCATCAGTTTTGTTTACTGTCCACATGCCTTACACTGATACTCTGTGTGTAGAACAGCTTTGGTTTTTTGGTGCACTTCTGGGTTTATCAATCCTCTTCTAATTTACTTTTTGCTTCCTGGAATTATAGATAGTTTATTCGAGGGATCGGAACCAAAATGTTGGCGTGACATCATTCACATGCAGTACAATATACGAGGACCTGCTGCTCCTTTAACAAAGCTGTGCTGCCCTGGTGGTGGATGGAGGTTAAAGCTCCCACTCCTTATTGATTTCACCTCTTAAATCCACTACAGTGAAGAAGAGCACAAGTGGAGGACAGAGGCACTTTAAGCCTAGAGGGGAAAAGCATCACACCCATCCATGGAATCAGAAAAAACAAGCATCCATTTGTCTCAAACTAAAAACATATATATATATATATACATATATATATATATATATATATATATATATATATATATATATATATATATATATATATATATATATATATATATATATATATATATGTATATATATATATATTTATTTATTTATTTATTTATTTATTTTTTTGTTAAACCGGTCAAAAGTTTTAGAACACCCCAATTTTTTGCAGTTTTGTATTGAAATTCAAGCAGTTCCAGTCCAATGAACAGCTTGAAATGGTACAAAGGTAAGCGGTGAACGGCCAGAGGTTAAAAAATAAATAAATAAATAAAAGGTAAGGTTAAACAAAACTAAAAAATAATGAACATTTCAGAATTATACAAAAAGGCGAACAAGAAACGGGTTAACAACTTAAAGCAGTTCAGCAGCAATGGAGGTTGAAACTTGAGTATGGGGCTGATTTGTGACTATGGATGAGACTTGGGTCCATCACTATCAGCCTGAGACCAAGGAGCAGTCAAAACAATGGAAACATCCCATGTCACCAACCCCAAAGAAGGCAAAGGTCGTATGCGTACTTGATGACAGCCGGATACTCAAGTTTGTCCATTTTTCAGGAAACACTTGATACAGAAAGTTCAGGGACCTATAAAACAGGGGAAAATATTGCTATGACCAAGAAATTTAGTGGATAGGATTAAGATATGTGAAAGATTTCATGGACCAAATTTGGTCTTCATATCTTTATCCTTTCCATTTTAGGCTCAAAACTTTTCAGTCACCCCTTGTATTAAAACAATTATTACATTATATTTTCCTGAATGGAACCTTGGTTTCCTTCATTTCTCAGCTGTTAAACATTGGTTCCACTGTTGTGTTTCACACGGATGCTTATTGTGACGCACATGAGTCCAGGCCCAACCCCCAGTTGGATGTTAGTTCCATGTTCAGTTGGTCTAAGTTAGTCAGTTGGATCCAAATGTGTTTCAGACTGAGCTGACAGATTAGAGGGTAGAGATGGAACTGGACTGGACCAGTTTACATCTGGAACTGGACTGGACCAGTTTACATCTACACACATTTATACACAGACTGAACACTGGTGGTATTGGTGTTATTTCTATATAGATACTTTTATATATACTTTTATACTGTTGTTATTTCTATATCGATTTTTTTATATATACTTTTATACCGTTGTTGTTATTTCTATACAGATATTTTTAGGTATACTTTTATACTGTTGTTGTTATTGCTATATAAATATCTTTATATATACTTTTATACTGTTGTTATTGTTATTTTTTCTATATAGATATTTTTATATATACTTTTACTTTCATACTTTTTGTGGTTGTTTCTGGTTCTGGCATAAACAAGTTGTTAGTCATTTTCAGTCAAGTCTGTTTCACTTTTTTTTTTTAATTCAAATAATCATTTAATCGACTCGACGAATCAACAGAATAATCGATAACAAAAATAATCAATGGCTGCAGCCTTACTTTCAATTACATTTCAGTTGAATAAAATTTATTAAAAATCACCCATTTCATTTGGTTGTACAAATATCCACATTCTTTATTCAACAGTGTTCTAGAAGTGATCGGTCTTTTCTCAGATCTCCGTCTAATCGTTGGAGCCTTCACAGTTCAGTCCATTCGTCTTCGTGGTGGGATCATTTTTCTTGCTACCGGGGGAAGCAGACGTTTCAGGTTCCTCCTTCACACACGTTCAGCTTCTTTCAGTTGTAAATGTTGAAGTGGTTGAGTGCACACTTTTCAGGCCTATTTCCACAATAACTCCAGAGTTAAAAAAGAGAAGGATGTGGACATTCTGTAAACATGTTGGTTCCATTAAAGCTGTTTGTGATATGCTTTCATAAATGAGGCTGTGGGGCAGATCAAACACCATCAAACACGCCATGAGTGATTAGTTACACAATAGAGTCCAACTTAAGCACATCCAATATTTAGCCAGAACGATAAACACATCTGGAACACTGTACAATAAAAACAATTTCCACAGGCCAATTATGGGGAGTGTATGGAACCGGGGTGGTTTGGTGGGCTCCAGATTTTAGATGTTGAGTTTTGTTTTGTTAAAGTAGAAATCACTGAATAGAATTTACAAAAACTAAAAAAACATGTGATGTGTAGAACTGGAGAACCTCTTAATGTCATTTAAATGATCCTAAAATGCTTTAGATAAAGTGAAACAGTTTTACATTTTACTAGAAAGAAACATTTAATGATAGAATGATGAAGAATTAAGACCAAAGTGAAAGCCATGCAGTGGTGGATCCATGAAAGACTCCTCAGTCCTCGTCTCTTCTGAGCACAAAGTCCAGAGCAAAAAGAAAAAGAGGCAAAAAGAGACAGAAAATGTGAGGAAGGACCTGAGGCTGAGCCGTGGTTTAACTACAATGACTGTCCTATTGTCTGAGTCCACTGGAGATGGAGACCAACACACGGACGCAGACGCACGCAGACAGACACGCAGACAGACACACGCAGACAGACGCACGCAGACAGACGCACGCAGACAGACACACGCAGACAGACGCACACAGACAGACGCACACAGACAGACGCACACAGACGCACACAGACACACAGACAGACGTACGCAGACAGACGCACGCAGACAGACGTACGTAGATGTATGCACTACACATCAGCAGCTGTGTTGTTGTCATGACTGTCATTTAAAGCTCAGTAAACTCGAATGTGTGTGTAATCACAAAATAATACTGAACAATACTGTAACAAGTCAAACCTCTGGTGTTTTCCTCCTGTTCAACCACTTCCTCAATGTATCCTCAGAATCATTTCCTATAATGTGCAATTATCCTATAATGTGAAATTATGTGCAATACGTTGTGAAATAATCCTGTGTTCTGCCATAACATTGCAATATTTATTCAATATTTATTCAAATATAAATGCACTATTTTTACTGAGTCTGGTTTTGACCAGACTCTACATGTAAAGTGTCATGACATAACTTTTGTTATGATGTGATACTATATAAATAAATGTGTTTTAACATAGATGTAGTTCATAGTGTTGATTCTCCCTTCCCCCTCTGACTGTCACAGCTGTTACAAATAAAGATCATCCACTCTTTGATTGAAAGTTTTTGATTCTACTCCTATTCAGACCTAAATTAGAGTCAACATTAAATTCCACTGCATCTAAAGAGGCAAAGAATGGATGGTTTTACAAATATATTTATGACCCAGTGACGTTTGATGACTGATAATATTCAACTTGTTAAACAGAAGTGTTGTGTTTGGACATAATTGGTTTATTAACAGTCTGTTTTTGACCAGTTCTAATGAGATAATGTTTGTTATGATCTGGTGTTACATACATAGAATTTGACTTGATTTGATTTGATAATAGTACTGTACATTTTTGTTGACGTCACTCCAGCTGTGTGATGACTGCAGTTCCTTATTTCACATGACAGTAATTATATTGTACATTAAATGGACCAGTGTACGTAATGCTCAAGAACTTTACATTTTGTGTCTGTACGGAGGCACCTCCTTTCAGCTGAGACCAGGATTATTTCAAGCAAAAAGTGCTTTTAGTAAATCACTGGAAAGTGTCATTTTTATCCACCGTCATTGCTGATGTACAATAAAAATTGTAATCATGATTCAGAGGTTGGTTACTGCTGAATATGAAGTTGTGAATATACTGTAAGTAAATTAAAGCTGCAGCTATCGATTATTTTTTTGATCGATGAATCTGTTGATCATTTTCTTCGATTCAATTAAACGATTATTTAAATTGGCCAAAAAACTGTCAAAATGTGAAATGTTCATGTTTGTAAACAGCATTCAACAAATACAAAAAGTATCTAAGTAAAAGGATACAGAAAAAATATCTACAACTTTATGTTGAACGTTCGTGTGAAACACAACAGTGGAACCGATGTTTAATGGCAGTGAAATGAAGGAAACTACGACTGAAGTGGATGAATTGTTTCAGCTCTAAAGTAAATCAGTATTTCATCCATCCATCTGCCATCTGACAACACAGAAAAAGAAGTCAGTTCTCCTGACACACACACACACACACATACATATATATATATATATATATATATATATATATATATATATATATATATATATATATATATATATATATATATATATATATATATATATATATATACATAGGGTGCAATTTGTTGAGGGGGGGGGGGTGATCTGGTTTTTACATCCCTACTTCTGCTCAATGAATTACATCCTTGGGGGGGGGGGCAACCAACTCATGTAAATCCCATCAGGTTGTGTCAGTTTTCTTCCACCTATATCCTCCATTACTGGCACTAACGTTCACCTGAACTGAACTGAACTGAACTGTCACAGTCTCAGAATTCATGAAGGTCCCCATGACTGGGGAGTTGTAAAGGGGGGGTAAACGTGACAAATTCATGGGGCCCAGCATTTGTGTGTCCAGTAGATACAGGTTAGAGGGTGTGAAAATTTCATGTAAGAACCGCTGAATAATAGAGGAATAGAACCAGGAGTTGGACTTTGAAAGTATGGAAAGTTTCCCTTCTGTTTCACACCAGCGTTAGTTATGTTAGTTATTGACCATACCCCACATATACAACTGCTGCCCCCCCACCAAAAAAAACCACAAAACAAATCACCCCCCCCCGTTTTTTTGACAAATTGCACCCTGTGTGTATATATATATATATATATATATATATATATATATATATATATATATATATATATGTATATGTATATATATATATATATATATATATGTATGTGTGTATGTATATATATATATATATATATATATATATATATATATATATATATATACACACACACAGACACACGTACCACTGTCACTAACGCACACACACATCTGTTGATGGGACACCCTGGGGGGTGTGGACGCAGTAGTCTGTGGACAGTTCAGTCAGCTGACACCACTGTGGAAAAGTTAAATGTACGAGTCTTGGATGGCTTTGCGTGTTCATATTTGCTGTATCCTGGACTGGTCTGGGCTCAGTTTGGTTTGGTTTGGGCCAAACATGGACTTGCTGAGTTTTGGAAAACTCTCCTCATTTGGCATTAGCTGCTTCATGCACCTTTAACACCCACCACTGAGCCTCCTGTCACTGTGAATAAACCTGTAAACAGAATATTCCAGACCAGCTGTGGAGTCTGCCAGAGTTAGTCCTAGAACACTGGAGAACACAGAAGATCCAACAGCAGCAGGAGGCAGAGCTGATGAGCAGCAGCCAATCAGAGTGTGTTTACGTCTGAAGAACAACTACACACACACACACACACACACACATGCCAAGAACAGACAGAATAAAACAACTCCTACACTGACACAAACAGACCAAAGTCCAAAGAATTAGAAAGTTCAATAAGAATGATCCACATTAAGCCCATTCTATCCTTATGGGGTGGTTCTATCTGTGTCTTTGTTCTTTGGGGACACGGGGACAGTCCCTCCTAAATCAGGACATGTCCAACCAGGCCAGGGGACAAGGGGACAGTCCCTCCTACAACAGGACAGTCCCTAACAAGGGGACAGTCCCTCCTACAACAGGACAGTCCTTCATACAAGGGGACAGTCCCTCCTACAACAGGACAGTCCTTCATACAAGGGGACAGTCCCTCCTACAACAGGACAGTCCTTCATACAAGGGGACAGTCCCTCCTACAACAGGACAGTCCCTAACAAGGGGACAGTCCCTCCTACAACAGGACAGTCCTTCATACAAGGGGACAGTCCCTCCTACAACAGGACAGTCCTTCATACAAGGGGACAGTCCCTCCTACAACAGGACAGTCCTTCATACAAGGGGACAGTCCCTCCTACAACAGGACAGTCCTTCATACAAGGGGACAGTCCCTCCTACAACAGGACAGTCCTTCATACAAGGGGACAGTCCCTCCTACAACAGGACAGTCCCTAACAAGGGGACAGTCCCTCATACAAGAGGACATGTCCAACCAGGCCAGGGGACAAAGGGGGCAGTCCCTCCTACAACAGGACAGTGCCTCATGCAACAGGACATGTCCAACCAGGACAGGGGGTCCAAGGTCAGGGACATTTGACAAAACAAGTAAAGACAGAGGATTAAAGACAGACAAGCTTTGGCTTCAGCTGGTTCATGTCTGCAGCAGACAGGACCTGAAACTGACCACTGTGGGTCAGAACCAGAACCAGAACCAGAACCCACCTCCAACCAGAACAGAAGCTTGTGTTTACCATCCAAACCCAGCAGTGGTCCAGGTGTGTGTTTATGTCACACTGGTTCATTAGAAACATGTCTGTTACTTAAACTGTTCAACAGCCTCTGTTCTTCAGTTTTATTATTTCCTCAGTTTCATATTAATAATATAAAAGGAGCAGGTCACAAACACACACACATTTATATGTTTGTATTATATGATTAAAACCTCAACCATTCAAAACAACATTTACAAATGTGTGTGTGTGTGTGTGTGTGTGTGTGTGTGTGTGTTTTTGTGTGTCTGTGTGTGTGTTTTTGTGTGTCTGTGTGCATCTGTGTGTGTATCTGTGGTGTGATTCTGTGTGTGTGTATGTGTGTGTCTGTGTGTGTGTGTGTCTGTGTGTGTATGTGTGTGTGTCTGTGTGTGTGTCTTTGTGTGTCTGTGAATGTGTGTGCCTGTGTGTGTGCATCTGTACGTGTCTGTGTGTGTGTGTGTGTGTGTGTGTGTGTGTGTGTGTGTGTGTGTGTGTGTGTGTGTGTGTGTGTGCATCTGTATGTGTCTGTGTGTGTGTGTGTGTGTGTGTGTGTGTGTGTGTCTGTGTGTGTGTTTTTGTGTGTCTGTGTGCATCTGTGTGTGTATGTGTGTGTCTGTGTGTGTGTATGTGTGTGTGTGTCTTTGTGTGTCTGTGAATGTGTGTGCCTGTGTGTGTGCATCTGTACGTGTCTGTGTGTGTGTGTGTGTGTGTGTGTCCCTCTGTCTTCCAGCTGATGGACACACTGCTCCACTCAAACATGCTGTTGATTTGTGAGCAGACGTGTGTTGTGTCAAACCTATAAATGTTCTGCTGACATACGGCCCAGTCACAACCAGAACTCAAACCACATTTACTTTTCAGAACTTTCCATTCAACAGTATCTCTGTCATCCTCCTACTCCCCCACCCCCCCCACCCCTTGTCTCTTTATGTGAAAACTACTAAAATCTGGAAGTTACTCCACAGTATAAAATTATTTTATAGAAATGGTTCTGTTCAGTGGAGACACAAAAGAACAGAAGGAGCAGACAGAAGTCCCAAACTGTGGGTTTTACTGCAGGTCAACTGGACACACTCACATATATGACACTCATTTGGACACACTTTATGTGATCTGAGCATGTGCAGTGGATGGGACTGAAAGGAAAACCCCTTAAACATACATTAAATATGAAATAGAAATGTGAAGAGATAAATGTGAATAAATACAATGTGTACTTTATCATGGTAAAATATTTCAGAGGGCTATGGAGGATTTAGAATATTCTCTGTCTCATGAAATTATTCATTCATTCATTCATTTTCTGAACCCGCTTTATCCTCACTAGGGTCACGGGGGTCGCTTGGAGCCTATCCCAGCTACATAGGGGCGAAGGCGGGGTACATGAAATTAAAATATTATAAATATTGCAGAATATGAATATGAATTATCTTTCAGTTTGGCTCTTCCGTTTGCTTTCATTACAAATTTGAGAGATGCCGCTCAGAGAAATGAATAAATTCTGAATCCTGTTCTGGTAGTAATTTTTGTTTTTAGTCGAGCTGATGAACTATTGGTATCAGCTGTTCGTCAGTAAACAATTTTTCCAGAATCTTCTTCTCTGAAACCATCAGTCAGACTGATTTGACATTTGTTGTGGAACATCTTTGGGTTAAGGTCTACCAAGCTGGTTCAAAGAATTGGGAATTATTGATTTTGATTTTTTTTTCTAATCAATTTTTGAATTTTCCAAATCCCCGTTGGTTTATAATGGGACACGTCCAAGTACTATAACTGTAAAACAGTTGAACATATTGATATAATTACTATTGATAATAGAAGGGAAGTCACATATGGGCTTTCATTTGGTGCCATGACCTTTGACCTTGAAAGGTCAAACAAATGTCAATGAATGTCTTTAAATATGCTGTTGGACTAACAGGAGCCTTGGTCCTATTATTTTTAAGTGTCCTAAGTTAAATCCCACTCCTTCAAACTGAGGTATGAATAAACCAAAGCTCCACCTGCTGTTTTGACTCCAGCTGCTCCCACTGCTTTGGTGGTTTCTTCTGCTGACTGAACGTCCTACACAGAAAAAAGACAATAAAACAACAGAAAAGTCAACTGAAATTAGGCCTTTTTACACTCAGACATAACAATGAAAAACTATTGTCTATAATTAGGATGTGTGTTTAATAGTACCAAGTACAGAATCATTTAGTCCAGTCTGCATTTTTTTATACAGGAAGAAAGATCTGTCTTTGATTAAACTGGAGTAAAACTGTAACCTACGACCACCGTCCCCAGGGCAGCTGTGGGTAGTTTAACACCACCAGAGTTAGAATGTGTGAGTGAATGAATAATGGATCCACTGTACACACTTTGAGTATGCATTCATAGAGAAGCACTAAATAAATCTAATCCATCATCATTATTATTATTATTATTATTATTATCATTATTATTATTATTATTATTATTATTATTATTATTATTATTATTATTAAGGGGCGTATCAGGGTCACATAAGAAAACAAAAACACTTGTCGCTACAAGAATAAAGCAGTAAAATATTGAGATAAAACCCATAATTTCATAAGAATGAAGTCATAATATTATGAGAATAATGTTGTCATATTTTGAGAATAACATCATAATTCAAAAACAGACGGGAAAAATATCATAATTCGGGAGAATACAGTCGTACCCACTGGTCTCATAATGTAGAACTTGGAACATTCTGTGAGGTTCTACTTTTATTTGGTCTCCCTCAAAAAAGAGATTTCATCTCAAGGGACTTCCTGGTTAAATAAAGGTTAACTGAAAATAAAATAAATTTGGGGTTTACGCACTAAGGCCAACCAGCAGTAAACAAGACACAAACATATATAAACCAGATAGAAACATATAAACCAGACACAAACATATATAAACCAGACAGAAACATATATAAACCAGACACAAACATATATAAACCAGACACAAACATATATAAACCAGATAGAAACATATATAAACCAGACACAAACATATATAAACCAGACAGAAACATATATAAACCAGACACAAACATTACCAGATAGAAACATATATAAACCAGACACAAACATATATAAACCAGATAGAAACATATATAAACCAGATAGAAACATATATAAACCAGGCACAAACATATATAAACCAGATAGAAACATATTTAAACCAGACACAAACATATATAAACCAGATAGAAACATATATAAACCAGATAGAAACATATATAAACCAGACACAAACATATATAAACAGACACAAACATATATAAACCAGACACAAACATATATAAACCAGACACAAACATATATAAACCAGACAAACATATATATATGTATGTATGTGTGTGTATATATATATATATATATATATATATATATATATATATATATATATATATATATATATATATATATATATGTAGGGAGAGAGAGAGAGAGAGAGAGAGGGCTGCGCACATGGAGCAGGAAGTGTGTCTCACTAATTACTAACCCCGAGCAACCAGTGAAAAGTGGAACCCAACAACCAATGGTTTGAAAATATATTATAGAAAAATAAAACATGTCATACTGAACTGTTAAAATGATTTAAAAAAAAAAAAAACTGATAAAATAAAATAAAATCATCTTGCTACACATGCATAAACCAGCAGTAAACCAGATAGAAACATATATAAACCATACATAAACATATATAAATCATATATAAACATATATAACCTAGTTCCTCAGCAGTAACCCACACACCTCAGCAGATATGTCATATCTTAATCATCTGCAGTTCCATTATTAGCCAACTTTGCTTCATTTCAGTTTAGCTAGCTGTTGCTAGTAACATCAAATGTTTTTTAACATTATAATAGGTTCCATACCTCTGTAATTGGATTACTTTTCTGCCTCCTCTTTTCTCCTCCTCTAAACTGTGCAGCTAAGGCCTTTTCATGGTGATAAATTCAGTACCTTTACCTGGATGTTCAGTTCTATACCTATCTGACTGTCAATCAGCTCCATTCTGTCTCTGTCACTCACGCACATGCTCAGTGAGCACCAGGTCTGGGAGAGCTCACCTGAGAAATTATAGGGGGGGTTGTTTTGTTTTTTTGGATTTTTTTTCTCTCATTCCTTTATTTTTAAGACAGTTATTGAGAAATTATCACATTATCAGTATTAGTATTTCTTTATTTACTATAATTATCATTACTATTATTATTGTTCTTTCTTTCTTTATTTTGCCTACTGGTGGCACCCCCTCCAGCTATTGGTGCTTGAGGCAACTGCCATTGTGGCCTATGCCACGAACCAGCCCTGCATTTAAAGTACAACATTATTTTCCTTAAATTATACGTTTTTTTCAAATTGTGACTTTATTTTCAAAATATTACAACTACATTCTCATAGTGACAAGGGTTTTTATTTTTCCTGTGTGGCCCGAATACGGTGTCAAACTAATCTGATTCCCTTTTTTTGTTTTTGTTTTATAGAAATAACCCTTATATTGTGTTTGGGTTAAATTTGACCCGTTTTCAACTTCAGGTACAGTATGTAAAATGAATGAAGGTATGAAAAGCAATATTTGAGGAAACCTATTGTTTTTTTGTTTTTGTTTTTTTTAGTATTTGGGGCTGCATTAAATTTGGACAGCTTTCTAACACATTACAAGGGTTAAGTATCAGTTCATGTAGAAAACAACCAAAGTTAATTTTAATAATTTAATTAATCAGTAGAAATTTCATTAATTAGTAAAATTAAAAGCCATACAGCCACAGCTGATATAAGGAATATCAGTCCTTGTTTGTTATTTTGTTTTTTGTTCTGTACAGGAGCTCATTCAAAATAAAGGAAATAACAAAGAGGAACAACCTCAGTGATATATACTGACTATTGTGTTCAAACCAGTAAAGCCTTAATAATTGTGGTTAGTTCATGTGTGAAAACAGACTCTACTGGGGCTTCCACTTCCCTTTATTTTGACTGTGTAGAACTGGGACCGACACACAAACACAGGAGGTAAAGTACAACCTGTGTCTGATCAGTGGTATTAATATGTCCCTTTACATCCTGGGTAATCTCCTTTAAATCATCCTTGAACAGATATGACTGTCATGGCGTCTGCGGATGTGGACAGTCATAAAGTTTACAAAAAGACAAAATACAAAAGTGTGTATTTCCATTAAGTTGTCTGGACTGGGATGTGTCTGCTGCGTTCAGACAGCAGGTCTTAATGCACAATTCAAATTTTTGGGTGAAATCAAATTTTTATCTATCTATCTATCTATCTATCTATCTATCTATCTATCTATCTATCTATCTATCTATCTATCTATCTATCTACTTATCTATCTACTTTGTGCTCTGAGTTTAATTAAATTTTATTAATGTGTTTTGTTGCAATTAAACGTTAACATTTTCAACAAGTCGTCAGTCTTCAGATCATTCCATTCTCCTCGTTTGGTCATGATCTAATATGGCTTCTGTCCTGTCTTCTAATGGTAAGGGGACCTTGTCTCATTCAGAGGTTCAATAGACTCAACAATTTGTAAAGTGATTCAGAGACTCAGCAATTCATGAACAATTCAACGATTTGTGAACAATTCAGAATCGATTCACCGACTCGGCTCTGCTCAATCACTCTTTCATTCAGCGGTTCACTACCTCGGCTCAGTCTGTCACTGGCAACTAGTCTTATGGTACATTCAGAGATGTTGCCATGGAGACGACCTGTGTCACACAGCACCTTCTGCCTCCGACTTCATGAGTGACTCTGACTAGTTTATATGATAATAAACAAAATATTAGAAAACTGCTGCTGAAACGATTCAACTCGTTCACTTAAATTCTGTTGAATGTTCAGTCTTCACTAGAGCCAAGAGGAGGTGCACAAGTCCTGTCCCCCCCGAACCTTTAGCATTATAATGAACTGACATGTTATTTTAAGAGAGGATGCGTACTGAGGAAGTAATCCTTCAGTTAATTCCAGAGCTCAGAATGTACATCAATGAGAGATTTAGGATGTTAAACTGGAACACACTGAACAGAAACAAGAATTTGAATTTGGTCCCAGTAGTTTTAGTTCTGTCTCTTTTTTTTCTAAATCAGTCCAGCTGTTTTCTGATACTGTTTAACTCCATAAAGCAGTTCCATGATTAAAACTTAGTAAAAACGCAGGGGGAAAAAAATAAAGGAAAGTCACCACAGCACTGGAAACAAAAGAAAAAACAAACAAAAAAAAACACAAGGAAGATGGTGTAAAAAAAAAAAAAAAAAAAGATGTCAATGAAAAGAACAAGGTCCACCTTTAACCCTTAAAGACCCAAACGTCCACCTTTAACCTAAACCATCTACTGATCTAAACTGTTAAATTCCTGTTGATCCATTAATCCTATCAATCCATGTCAATAATTTGTGTATAATACAGTTCTACATCTCTTCATGGTCATCAGATAGGACGGAGCCTCTGAACGTCCAAATATGGTCAATATTTGGATGTTCAGAGGCTCCGTAGTTACCATGGAAACATCGTCATCTTCTACAACATTGATTTCCACAGTAAAACCCATGAAGTTGGATCAGTGACAGCGGACGGACACACTGGGTTTATGTTCAGTTAATGACAGATTGGACTGAAAAAGACACTGTTTATTCAGTTTTCTGTGTTTCTGATAGAATAACCATTAACTTTAATCTGAGTTTTTATGGACATCTACATGATCAGTTAATTAAATATAGAAAAAATACCTGATTTTTACTGTATAAACACAAAATACAGTGGATAATATTATACAAAATGGTGATAATTCACTTAAGACATGTTAAATATAGAGAAAAACAACTATTTTGGAAGTGCCACATAAGTAGCACTGGGTCTTTATGGGTTAAAATAAATCCTATATTCAGAATGTTCATCACAGAAATGTCAGGGATTAAAGGGTTAAAGAAAACAGATGTACTTAAGTAAAGTACAAGTACCTCATTATCAGTACTTAAGTGCAGTGCTAAAAATACTTGTTCCATTCAACACTGAGGAGCCAGATTGTGGGTGGAGTTCCACTTAATGATGCGGACTTGTCCACACTAGAAGGAGCCCCTCCCACTGCCACACCTCCCTCTATTGTCCTTGAACTGTCTTCTACCCCAGTATGAGTCATGTCATTATCAGTTTTAATTCACCTGATTCACTCCCAACAAAAGGACCGATAACACACCTCTTCTGTCACAATAGGTGATATAACGACAAACATCCGACTTTTACCTTTTGGTTTCATTCAACAAGCTCAGGAGATTTTCAGCCTTCAAGTATCTGAAGGCTGAGTGAAGAAGAGATTAAAAAAAAAAAAAAAAAGGAAAAAAGGTATCCTGCACACTGTCCATTTAACTCAAAAACTTTAAACTGTAAAGTTTTGTGCAAGTTCATTCATTCATTCACATTTATTTCAAACCTGATGTTGACCTGAGTGTAATGGACAGTGTATAGGACGCCTTTATTCCTCTTCACTCGTACCTCATATTCCTACACACTTGTCCTCTGAAGACTCTTTAGGTGTGCACCAGCCTCCACACCTTGTTTGCATCAAAGTTTATGAAATAACTGCAACTCCAACAATAAACTCATCTAGTCCTACTTTCAGTGGAGGAGGTGCAACGGGGGGACTTTTGATGGAAAATAACATTCTCAACAATTGGTGTCATTGCCCCCCCCCCCCCCCCAACCCCTCTTCGTGCACAAGTCATGTGTTCTCAGAGCAGTAGTGGCTGCTCGTCTTGCAGACAGGGGAAGCTCACTGTCAGCTTACATAAAAAAAAAAAATTGTCAAGTTCTTTAAACATAAATTTGGCCCTCTTTTCCTTTTTAAGAAAATGGTCAGTGACCTTATCGTACCAAGTAAACAAGAAAATGTTGAAATTATGTTAAATTGAAACAAGGAAGTACAATGAGTGTGTTTTATTTACAGTGCAAGAAATGAACAAGTAATTTCGTAGTGGTTTCTCTCTCGCTTTCACAGCAGAATGTGCGACAGTATTAAACTGAACTCTGTCAAGTGAAGGAATAGATCTCAAAATAGCTGTCAATCAAATGGGATTCAGCCTTTCGACCAATCTTCCAATCAGCACGTGGAAGCCCAGCGTCCAGCCCAGCCAAGGTCCACCCACAGCTCCATTCACCCCCAGGGATGCCGAGCGTCCGGGGGCGGGACAACATCGTGGCATTTATCCAATTACCGTCCAGTTTTGAGGCTATGAAAAAAACTGTTCCACTCAGTCCCACTGAAGTGCATGGCCACTGAGCATCTACGGACCAATGCACTGAGCAGAGGTCGAATGAGAAAACAGCGCAACGGGAATGTATGAGAAGTGAACAACACCCAGTCTGATGATTTGTGATAAAGCTGATTCTGAACGAACTCATCTGTGAGATGAACGTGTTCTAAAACATTTGTAGTCAATGAAATGTCAACACAAACGTACATATTTAACCATTTAATTTGAGTAATTTTAGGGGAAGCTGAGCTTCCCTTGCAGTCTGTGAGAAATCGCCTCTGTCTCAGAGCCTTGGAGCACTTCTACAGGAATGAACCTAGGGGTTTGGACTTCTGAATTGTGTATTTTCAAAATGTAGCTACTCAAACCGTTTTTCCAGGATCTCACACCACGCCTTTAAAGATGCAGACAGATATGGACGGAGCGTTCCGTTCATTCCCTGCGTTCATTCCGTGCAGAATTCTGTCCATTTTCTGGGAGCTTGTGGATTATGTGCCCAGACAGAGAATACGGAGCAGTACCACCACAAACCATGGAGGTAGTGTGGAGATTTGAACAGAATAATTTCCAGAAATAGGAGAATTTTTCAAAGAGTGACTGTGTGAGATAGTGAAAAACTACTGACATATTTATGACAACTACCCTTCTCAATATCAACACTAGTATCCACATGAGTAAAGCCCACTCTGTTTGTTATTATTAATATTCTTCTTCTCAAAAAACTTTACTCTTCTTCGTGGTATTTGTCCAGTATGATAATTAACTCTTGGATGCACAACCTACCAATACCTACACTCTTCCACGAGTTGGGTCAAAAATGACCCCAATCAATGCGTTTTTCAATAAACTGGGTTGTTATTCTTCAAAATCTTTAAAACAAAGAGTTGTAATATTTTCATATTCCAGGTATTCCTCATAAAACATGTTTGTGACATGAGGCCATTTGCTTATTTATTTATCTTTTTATTAATTTTAAGAAATTGCAGTTTTTGTATCACTGCCCCACTCTTCCACAAGTGGGGTCAAAAATGACCCCAATTAAAATAAATGCGTTTTTGCAATAAACTAAAGACATTTCTCTTATTTTGGTTAAGATGATATATTTTGTTCAAACAAAAGAGTAATTTTATTTTTGACATGTACATTTTTTTACTTTTCATTCACATTTTAGCACTTAACAATCAATCAATCAAGTCAGTCAGGTGTCAAAACATGTTTGTGTGTCCCTATGTGTGGAGGACGAACAGAGAACATTCAACAGGTCCAGAGACCATAACACTGTCCACGCATATGTACACACACAAACATCTTCTCTCCTCTCACTGTGTGCAGCTGTCATAAACTACTTGCTTCTGGCTGTGACCATTGTACACAGGAGTACTGCATTTCCAACAGCAATCAGTGGCTTTGCGATCTTTGTTTCTTGGACACAACTGGCACCTCTTTCTCTTCTGCTGGCCCTGTGTGCTTCTTTCCTGTGGCCGGATCGCAGCAGTTTTTGTCACTCCACACCTTCCCATTGCTTCAGTGATGTAGGTTGGTAGAGTCGGGGTACCTTCCGGTCGACTTTTCATGTGAGGTGCCACAAGCTCCTTTGAGAGCTCTGTGAGGAAGTGTTGTCGTCCATCGGTGATGCCTGTGTAAAATTCAGGGTGCTGAGCCTTGAAAAATGAATAGGCATTCAGAGTGGCGAATTCAGTCATGTTGTACCAAAGCACCATGGGCCACCTCTGCGTCTGGCGTTTGCAGGTGTAGTTGCCAACCATCTGGTCCATAGTATCTACTCCTCCTTTGGTCTGGTTGTAGAAGAGGATCGCTTCTGGATTCTTCTTTGGGCTGTTTTCATCCACCATCTTGCTGTGGTGCATTGTGCTAAGCAGCAGAACAGCCTTTCCCTTTTTTCTCACATAGCTGATCATGGTCATGCTGCCATTGAACCCAAATTCAGTGCTGTGGACCTCTCTGGACATGGAAGCCTTCATGACTGGAGGAATGTCTGGCTTGTTCTGTCACAAGTTCCCACAATAGTCAGACCCTTCTCCAGGAGATGCTGTGAAAGAGGCACACTGGTGAAGAAGTTGTCAGTGGTGATGTTGCGACCTGTGTGTCTGAATCTACTGCACAACTGATGGACAATGTTTTCCCCCAGATTCTTCTGGATGTCTTCCCCTGGTTGTCTCCCTAGGTACATGATCCCATCAATTGCATATGGGGTGCGTGCATCACAAACCCAGAAGATCTTTATGCCGTACTTGGCGGGCTTGCTCGGCATATACTACAGAAGCTGGATCCTCCCTCTGAAAGGCACAAGTTGTTCCTCACAGAGCTCTCAAAGGAGCTTGTGACACCTCACATGAAAAGTCGACTGGAAGGTACCCCGACCCTACCAAACATAAGATGTTTGTGTGTGTACATATGCGTGGACAGTGTTATGGTCTCTGGACCTGTTGAATGTTCTCTGTTCGTCCTCCACACATAGGGACGCACAAACATGTTTTGACACCTGACTGACTTGACTGATTGATTGTTAAGTGCTAAAATGTGAATGAAAAGTAAAAAAAAATGTACATGTCAAAAATGAAATTGCTCTTTTGTTTGAACAAAATATATCATCTTAACCAAAATGAGAGAAATATCTTTAGTTTATTGCAAAAATGCATTGATTTTAATTGGGGTCATTTTTGACCCCACTTGTGGAAGAGTGGGGTAGTGATACAAAAACTGCAATTTCTTAAAATTAATGAAAAAATAAATAAAAATGCAAATGGCCTCATGTCACAAGCATGTTTTATGAGGAATACCTGGAATATGAATATATTACAACTTTTCATTTTAAAGATTTTGAAGAATAACAACCTGTGGGGTCATTTTTGACCCCACATGTGCATCTAAGGGTTAAGAGCAGCGCCCTCTGGTGGACTGATTGAGAAATGCTCTTTCCAATGCATTGGACGCATGGAAGCATGAAGATAGTGACACATGACAACATTACAAACAGACAAACCTATTTATGGAGGTACACCGAACAGAAATGAGCCTAAAGTCTAATCGGTGACTGAACTTCTCCATGCATGACTGATAGAACAGTGGAAGGGATTCTTCCCAGACCAGGATGGATGCTGTGCAGAGATCCCAGAGGAGGATCCACTGGATCCACTGGAACCTCTGGATCCACTGAAACCACTGGACCCACTGGAACCTCTGGAACCACTGGAACCTCTGGATCCACTGGAACCACTGGAACCTCTGGATCCACTGGATCTACTGGAACCACTGGAACCTCTGGGACCTCTGGATCCACAGGAACCTCTGGAACCTCTGAATCCATTGGAACCTCTGGGACCTCTGGACCCACTGGAACCTCTGGATCCACCTGGACCCTGGTGACAGCTCCCTGGTTCTAATCCAGGTGTAGTTTGTTGTATTTTAGACTGTGTTTCCAGAGGATCTGTTCTCATCACAAAGAACCTTCTCCAACAAAGCTGACCATCAACACAGTGATAACCTTGTATCTTCATATTAGGTTGAACATATCTGAGATACGTAAGTGAGTGAGCTGGGAGATCCACAGCTGTGATCCCTCAGGTTTGGCTCACATGCTGACGGTGTGGACATTTCAGCTGGAATTTCACAGCTTAGGTCTTGGGTTTTTCTTCTTTCTTTTTTTCCCTTCTCTAACCAGCTCATTCCATCCATGGAGTGACTAAGAACAGACCAAAAGGATCCAAAGGCCTTAATGCTTTTCTTTTCTGTGGTGATAAGGCTCAATTACAGGGACGTTGTACCCCGGGGTTTGGGCTCCTTCTTTCCGTTGATAATGACTGTGGTCATGATCATGGGTACACACTCTGAGCTGGACCACAACATCCTCATCTTTGTCTTTGTGCCGGTGGCGGCTGGGTCCGGCCCAACTCACAGATAAAGCACTGGGCAATAGTTGAACATAAAAGTCTGGCCTTGGAGAAGCTGGGCCACAGTTTCAGACTGGAAGATAGTTGGTTTAGCTGATAACTGAACTGTGGAGTCTAAGGCTCCGTTCAGACTGAGGCAAATGTGGGCCAAATCCGATTTTTGTGTCCGTATGTGACCTGTATCTGATCTATTACAGACAGTTTGAACAGGACTAATTTGACCCAGACCACTTTCATATGTGGACCTAATTCTGACCCAGACCAATGCGGTCCTAAATCTGACCCAGACCACTTTCATATGCGGTCCTGATACGTATCAGATATTTCCCAATGTGACTTCAGTCTGAACGGCCAGCTTGCATTTATCCGACCTTTACGCCATTGAAATGCAACAAACATCACAATTCTACAGACTGATCTCATGAAATCATGTTGTATGTGACGCCAGTTTATTGCATTTGGTGTGCTATATGTATGCATTTTCATCCTTTTGCGTGTTATTTAACGCCATTTGATGGCGTTTCAATACATTAGCTGCTAATCGCTAACCGCTAATCGCACTAGCCTTAAGCCTAACCCTAACCGCTAATCGCGCTAGCCGCTAATCGCTAACTGCTAATCATGCTAATCGCTAATCACGCTAATCACTAGTCCTAAACCTAACCCTAACCACTAATCGCACTAGCCGCTAATCGTGCGAATGGCGTGCTATTTTACGCAGCGTTAATATACACGCTGAAAGCTTATAATGCGTACAGATAACACACCAATTAAAAGTGCTGTGTTATCTGTACGCAATTCATGGTATCACGTTGGAATTCTTCGTCCCAGGAGGAGGAGCGGAGGAAAACCATATGTCCTTCTGTAAACACAGTGTGTATCTGCACGGTCTCGTATTCCGTCAGGACCTCTTTAGTGCATGTGGGTCACTTCAGGACCTCTTTAGTGCATGTGGGTCACTTCAGGACCTCTTTAGTGCATGTGGGTCACTTCAGGGTCACATTCAGTTCAGACTCAAAACTGATAGAAGTCACATTTAATGTGGAATATGAACCAACACAGAAAAATCAGATTTTGCATTAAGACCTGCTGTCTGAATGGAGTCTTATCCTTTGTTTGAGTAAATAAGAATGTTACGGTGACTGTAACAGATTTGTTTCTCAAAACATATGAGACTGATTAATGATTAACTGATTTATTCTGAATGGATGCATGAAGTCCGTTCTCTTAGAGATGGCAGTACATGGGTCAAATGTTATGTCTGTCATTTTTGGGGCATTTAGTCATTTTAAAACATAAAACGTCAAATTCATTGTGGAAAATACATCAGACATCCACTAATTCGTGGATGTGGACTGAATTCTCTTGGAAGAATTTGATAATTTATTGTTGTTAATCACACCTAAGGTTAAAGGTAAATATTTGAGTATACAATGACCACAGTGGCGAGAATGTGGAGAAACTGAAGCAGACCACTCACATGTATTTGGGAAATGTCATAAATGGTCTTTGTTTTGGGAAATTATACATAGAAGCGTGAAGGAGCTACTGGGATATGACATGCATATGAACTACAGAATACTTTATCTATGTCATTTTAATTACATGAAGGAAAATGTACAAGTATGTGATCGGTATTTGGTTCAAATATTCCTGATATCTGGAAAGAAAACAATTACAAGGAAATGGGGCAAAGTAGATCCTCCTGAACAGGAACAGTGGGCGGAGCCTGTAGAAGAAATCTGCATAAGGAAAAGTGGACTCACTGTCTGAGATGACAAGAGGCACACTTTGAGGAAAAATGGAGAAAACGGACTTTATTCAGAACCCGAAACAGCAACAAAAATAAAGTAAAAAAGGAAGAACTGAAGAAGCAAAGAAGGGATGGACTAGTAATAATGGGACTCCCAAACAGTGGTGTTCTTATTGTTGTTTATAAATGTTGAAATATCAATAAAAATTTAATTTAAAAAAAAAAAGAAATGTAAAATTTATGTCTTTATTTTTTTTTTTTTTTTCCACTTACTGCACCCATTTCTTCTCTGTTGGGTAGTGACACACTGTCAGGGCAAAGATAATTGTTAGACTGAGAGAAAACACTGTGTTTGCATAAAGTGTCAGTTTGAAAGTAAAGTTTTCAAATGTGAGTCACATGTTTCCACCAAACTGGTGTGGAGTAAATAAACCAGACTGTGTAGTGCAAGGGTCTCAAACTCATTTTCTTTCAGGTTCCACATTCAGTCTGATTTGATCTCCAGTGGGCTGGACCAGTGAAATAATAACAGAATAACCTATAAATAATGACAACTGCAAATTTTTGTCTTTGTTTTAGTGCAAAAAAACCCTGTTAAATTATGAAAATACTTACTTCTATAAACTATCCAAACAAAAAAGATGTGAATAATCTGAAAAAACTGAAATTTCTTGTGAAAAATAAGTGCAATATTAAAAATATTATGACTCAACTTTATCATTTCTACATGTGCATTATGGATCAGATCTACAAAGACACTAAACACTGAGGAACAGGCAGAAAATAATTAAAATGGTGCTTAATTTTCTTAAAACGTTTCAGATTATTCACATTTTATTGTTACAGGATAGCTTGTAAATGTAAATATTTTCATAATTTAATGTTATTTTTTGGACTAAAAGACAAAAAGTTGAAGTTGTCATTACTTATAGAAATAATGTAATATTTTTTTCACATCAAACTGAGAAGAAGATATGGAGTCATTATGTTTTGTAGGATGTGTTACTTTAGATCATATTGGTCTGTATGTGGAACCTGAACTAAAATGAATCTGTGGAATTTTTGCACTTTACAAATTCATCCCAGGGGGTGGATTAGAACCTTTGGTGGGCCGCATTTGGCCCCCGGGCCTCATGTTTGAGACCCCTGGTGTAGTGTGACCAGTAGGTGTCAGTGTAGGGTACAGTACACACAGCTCTACTGAACAGAGAAGAAGAGGCACAGCGTTCTGTTGGTGTTTTCCATCTGAATGAATAGGAATAAATGTAATGAATTTACTTTGGCAAATACAAATATGAGTCGGTTCTGTTTAATGTCTCACAAAAAAACAATGAGTGTAAAATGGGAAAATGTCAGTGACAGGGTGGGGCGTCCTGGTGACTCAGTGGGTTCAGTACTGACCACAGAAACACAACCACCTCACATGAAGTTCAACTGGGCCATTTTCCTCTGCAGTGATCAACTAATATGTGTAAGAAAGGTGGAAATGTTTTGTTTTTTTAACCCATAAAGACCTGGTGGTACTTTTATGACAGTTCCCAAATTAATTTCTCTCTATATTTAACCTTTCTTAAGTGATTTATCACCATTTGTTGTAATTTTATCCTTTTTAGTTTGAGTTTTTTCAGTGTAAATCCTGTATTTTCCTATATTTAATTCACTGATCATGTACAGTAAATGTTCATTAAAGTTCAGAGTAAATTCAAAGGTTATTATATAAAAAAAACTGAGAAAACGGAATAAACAGTGTCTTTTTCAGTCCAATCTGTCATTAACTGAACATAAACCCAGTGTGTCCATCCACTGTCATTGATCCAACTCCATGGGTTTTACTGGGGAATCAATGTTGGAGAAGATGATGATGTTTCCATGGTAACTATGGAGCCTCTGAACGTCCAAATATGGTCATATCTGATGACCATGAAAAGATGAAGAACTGTATTTTACACCAATTATTGACATAGATTGATAGGATTAATGGATCAACAGGAATTAAACAGTTTAGATCAGTAGATGGTTTAAGTTAAAGGCTGACATTTGGGTCTTTAAGGGTTAAAGGTGAACGTTTGGGCCTTTAAGGGTTAAAGGTGGAGGTTTGGGTCTTTAAGGGTTGAAGGTGGACGTTTGGGCCTTTAAGGGTTAAAGGTGGACATTTGGGTCTTTAAGGGTTGAAGGTGGACGTTTGGGCCTTTAAGGGTTAAAGGTGGAGGTTTGGGTCTTTATGGGTTAAAGGTGGAGGTTTGGGTCTTTATGGGTTAAAAGTGAATGTTTGGGTCTTTAAGGGTTGAAGGTGGACGTTTGGGTCTTTATGGGTTAAAGGTGGATGTTTGGGTCTTTAAGGGTTAAAGGTGGACGTTTGGGTCTTTAAGGGTTGAAGGTGGACATTTGGGCCTTTAAGGGTTAAAGGTGGAGGTTTGGGTCTTTATGGGTTAAAGGTGGAGGTTTTTGAAGGTGGACGTTTGGGCCTTTAAGGGTTAAAGGTGGAGGTTTGGGTCTTTAAGGGTTAAAGGTGGAGGTTTGGGTCTTTAAGGGTTGAAGGTGGATGTCTGGGCCTTTAAGGGTTGAAGGTGGAGGTTTGGGTCTTTAAGGGTTAAAAGTGGATGTTGGGTCTTTAAGGGTTAAAGGTGGACTTTTGGGTCTTTAAGGGTTAAAAGTGGATGTTTGGGTCTTTAAGGGTTAAAGGTGGACTTTTGGGTCTTTAAGGGTTAAAGTGGAGGTTTGGGTCTTTAAGGGTTGAAGGTGGACGTTTGGGCCTTTAAGGGTTGAAGGTGGAGGTTTGGGTCTTTATGGGTTAAAAGTGGATGTTTGGGTCTTTAAGGGTTAAAGGTGGACTTTTGGGTCTTTAAGGGTTAAATGTGGACGTTTGGGTCTTTAAGGGTTAAAGGTGGAGGTTTGGGTCTTTAAGGGTTAAAGGTGGAGGTTTGGGTCTTTAAGGGTTAAAGGTGGACGTTTGGGTCTTTAAGGGTTAAAGGTGGACGTTTGGGTCTTTAAGGGTTAAAGGTGGACGTTTGGGTCTTTAAGGGTTAAAGGTGGACGTTTGGGTCTTTAAGGGTTAAAGGTGGACGTTTGGGTCTTTAAAGGTTAAAAGTGGAGGTTTGGGTCTTTAAGGGTTAAAGGTGGACGTTTGGGTCTTTAATTGACTGGGCGATCGCAGCAGAAAAGTGACTGAAGGAATCCCTTTGTCTAAATACGTACCAACCATGAGCCACACTCTGACCGACTGGAAAAAATCAGCAAACGGCCTCCAGACAAAAACGTCTGAGGGAAGAGGAGGACCAAATAAGTTGAAGTTTAGAAAGTAAGCAGAGAACAGCAGAGTGAGGGAGGGAGAAGGTTAGATAGAGAGAACGACACAAAGACAGTAAAACTGAAAAGCATCCCATTGGATGTAAAATGCTTCAGATAGTTTATTATTTCATATAGAGAAGGTCATTTCAGCTCATTAAACAGCTCAAATGGATTTGAACCGACGCTCTTATATATAGTGTATGTCAGTATATCTGTGAGTCGGTGGCCTCCAGTGTCTGTCCGTTCATTTAGATTATTGAGTATTAGAGGGAAGATGTTAAAGAGCAGCATGTTTTCACTTCCAGAGGACGGTCAGACTGGACCATTAAACCCCCAGGACAAATGCACTCAAATGTCTGTCAGCGGAAGTGGACTTTTATGATACTTCCACTGATCTTCTACGGTCCATGTCAATAAATCAGTGTCATGTCATTGAAATAATGTGCAGACACATTGACAGAAGGTTGAATTTTTTATTCTTTACCAGAGCTGTCAAACTCATTTTAGTTCAGGTTCCACATTCAGCCCAATATGAGCTCCAGTGGACCGGACCAGTGACATAATAACAGTGAAAAAGTTAAGCGTTAAGTGTCGTTTTTATTTCAAGCACATAGAATCAGATAACACAGACCCATACGATATGGTCATTTTTTCATCGCTCAAAAAGGAGTGGGAGGAAGTCTGACTTATAGACTCCACCCCTTTTTACAAACTGATAATTAAATTAATTCCACTTCCTTTGCTTTAACACCTTTTTTCTATATATTTTTACAATAACACAAAAAAATTACATTATGAAAATGTTTACATCTACAAAGTTTCCTTAGAAATGTAAATAATATGAACAATTTGAAATTAATTAGAAAAATAAGCGCCATTTTAACAATACTCTGCCTCAGTTTATCATTTATGCATGTACATTATAACGTACAGATCACAGTGGATCAACAAATACACAAAACATTTAATAACAGACAGAATATTGGTACAGTTACACAGATTTTTCTTAAGACATTTCAGGTTGTTTATATTCATTCAGGTTATTCACATTTTTTTGTGAAAGGATAGTTTATAAATGGAAATATTTTCATGTAATTGTACTTTTTCACACCAAAAAAAAAGAGAAAATTTGGAGTTGAACTGCAAAAATATAAATTTTACCAATTGTAGTTTTGTCATTTCTAATCCAAATATCTCATCACACTTAAAAAAAGACATAATCACCTAAAGAGGAACTTTTCAGTCAGATATAAGAACTGATTTTTGGACAATAGATCTGGAAAATCTGATTTGAAGAAATCTTACCAAGATAATTTCACTTGCTTTTTTAAATCAATATTTTTATGGAATGTCCTTTGTGGAGGACCTTTTTTCTTTTTTTTTTTTTGTTTTTTTTATAAAGCTGTGAAACTCCTGTCCACAAACATGGACAGAAAACCCACAGCTGGCTCTTAGGAGGTCAAATTTATGAGATCACAGATCAGTCCAAATTCTAAAACTAAGATGATCCTTTTGTTCATTGTTAGTCTGAGGGTCTGTACAGACTGCCCCCATGTGGTTTGGAGAATATTACCTTTAGAACCCTTTGGAAAGTGAGTGAAAGTATGTGTCCACAAATGTGGACATCATGCATGAAAGGGTAAAATCCTTGACTGCTAAAATCCTAAGTGTAATTATTGCATTTCACAGATTCCTCCCACCGGCCGGACTGGACCCCCCCAGCGGGCCGTTTTTGGCCCACAGGCCGTATGTTTACCACCTGTGGTCTATACAGTCAGTGACTGGTGGAGAATTTACCCCTGCATTCCCACACATAGTGTATATGTCTTTTTATTTTATTTTATTTGTTACATTTTTCCATTCTTTCTCAGTTCTTCTAATTGTGAGTTGCCCTGAATCCTTTCAAATATTGCCTGTATTGAGTCTGTGTTGTTGTAATACTAATGGTTTCTGCCCATTTGTCCTCACTTTGGATGTAATATGTTTGTACTGAAACTCCAGAGACAAAAGGTATTTACTGTTCACAGCATAAAGAAATGCAGTTTTTATGCTGACTCGTAGATGCAGTTCTCACAGGGATTATGCATATTGCTGATTACTGGGATGTGTGTTTTTTTGTTATGTATACACACACTTATTCATTGTCCTCTTTGTATTCTCTGATTAAGGTCAGCCGGATCCAAAACTTGGCAAATACAGATAAAAAGTGCATTGATCTAAAAGTGCACAACACTCTGTCTATTTATTTTTCAGACGGTAATGTCAAAGGCTTTTCCTCTGGGCTGACCTTGTTATTAGTGAAATATATGCAGGACTTGTTTCTTTTGCTGCTGTGAATGCTGAACACCATTTACCTGCTCTTGGACCATAAGGGACCAGACTTGTGTTTATGAATTTTTTAGCCACTTATATCACACAAATTCTTTCAGTTTTGTTTCAACCTGCACTAATACGCCGTCTGTATGTGTGTATGTGTCCGATGTCTTCACTTCTTCACTGCATATATTTACCGAACAGACAGTCACGAAATTCAACAATGATACTTTCAATTCAATATTAACCAGTTAAAATTTGTGAGAATATTCATATTTATGCATAAATATAATATGATGGGGTGACAATAGTGATAATAATAACTGAGTTTCAATTCAATATTAACCAGTTAAAATTTGTGAGAAACTCAGTTATTATTATCACTATTGTCACCCCATCATATTATATTTATGCATAAATATGAATAAATTCTACCTATAGACAACTTCCATGTCTTTGCATTAATCTTCAAAGACCCAAACATCCATTAACCCAAAATCCCTGTTGATCCACTAATCCTATCAATCCATGTCAATAATTGGTGTAAAATACAGTTCTTCATCTTTTCATGCTCATCAGATATTACCATATTTGGATGTTCACAGGCTCTGTAGTTACCATGGAAACACTGTCATCTTCTACAGTATTGATTCACCAGTAAAACCCATGGAGTTGGATCAGTGAGCCCGTTTACATCCACAACACACTGGAAAAAATGTAAATGTTACCAAGTGTATTTTTCTCATTTCTAGCCCAAATATTTCATCACATTTAAAATAAGACAGAATCACCTAAAGAGGAACTTTTCAGTCTGATATAAGAACTGACTTTTAGACAATAGATCTGGAAAATCTGATTTGAAGAAATCTTACCAAGATAATTTCACTTGTTCCAGTGGCAGATTTTTGTGTTTGAATTAAACAAAAACAAAAAAAAGATGAGATGTGATGAGATATTTGGACTAGAAATGAGTAAAATACACTTGGTAACATTTACATTTTTTCCAGTGTAATACTCTGATCATTATCCAATTTCTGGAGTTCTCAGATTGTTCCAGTGATCCTGTAAACAGGATAATCTGATCAGCTTTATCTAATGACGCATTATCTGATGAGGAGAAATCAGATTAACACACCTAAATTTCTCCCCAATAGTCTGATGTCTTCATGCATGTATGCAGGTTCATCTGATTTATTTCATTTTTTTTTACATCTGTGCATGTGTAAAAAAAAAAAAAAAAAAAAAAAAATCTATATAAACAGAAGTTATGCAGCGACCACATGAGCCTAAAGCTGGATTTATGGTCGTGTGTAGCTCTGTGTCACATAGATACGCTGTACCTGACAACAGCGTCATGTGCTCTCACACACTCCAGCGTACTGTGGCAATGCTGTTGTGAGAAAGTGTTGTAGTTTCTCCTCTAAGTCAGAAGGTGGCAGTAGTGCTGGTATAGAGGGTATGCATGTGACGTCACGCTAGCAGAAGTCACCACAGTTCCGCCCACTGAGTGTCAGAAAGAGGGAGATGAGTGACAGCGTTGGCTTCAGTACTGTCTAAACTGGAGAACAATACTGAATTTAAAAAAAATGGAGAAGAGCTGTTGTGAGATTGATTGTATGAACAAGTTTGAAAAGAGCTATTGTTTTACAGACACTGAAAGACAAAGAAAAGAGAAGTAGATGGATCCACAAATCCAGGAAACCAAACCTAGATCTGTGGATCCTGTTTGGGGTCAGCTAACATTCATTTATGCTGTATTTTTGGGTCCAATCAGACCTGAAATGACCTGTTTTGGCTAACATTCCTTCTTAGTGCAGCTCTTGGTTTCATGATCAGATCTTTCATGGTTTTTGTCTTCATTTTGTGATTCTGAACCTTGTGCTCCTACATGATTAGTAAACTAACTGAAACTGAGGCCAACCTAGTTTTACAAATACGGGGAACTGGAGAATAAAGCTACGACGGAGTATTAGGGCCACATAAGAAAATAAAAACACTGGTCACTACGAGACTAAAGTCATAAAATATCGATATGAAACCTGTAATTATATGAGAATAAAGTCGAATACAAAAAGAATCACAATGTTATGAGAATAAAGTCGTAGTTATAAAAAAAAAAAAAACATAATCTAACAAAAATGTCATTCGTTTATGAGATTAAAGTCGTCATATTCCAACAATAAAGCCATAATATTACCAGAATAATGTGTTAATTTAAAAACAGGTGGTATAAATCTGCTAATTTCCCATAATCCAGTGGTGCCCTGCTGGTCCACAGCAGTAGTATGTGTGTTGTATAAAGTACTTGATCTGAACTAGACTCAGTAAATCTGCTCAGTCCCAGTAGATCATGCATATATTCACTGGGGTCAGTCCACGCTCTACTGTAAATGCACTTTGGATCAGCTGGTTCTGGGCCCTAGTTTTGGACCCTGGTTGTCAGTGATGATGAAACTATGTATATTTGTCTCAGGTCAAAATAGCGCTGATCCCCTCCACCCTGGATCAGGTCAGGATCCTCCATTTGTGTCCACATGTCAGTGTTCATGGACCACTTGTTCTTTGGTAGCTCGTACAGATCCATGTCCAGTCCAACTGTCCTTTATTTAATTTCATATTTCACATTTTTCCTTTTCTCTGGCTGTGTTTACTGCTGTACTCCGTCATGTTGAGCAGGTTAGTTTTTGCAACTCAGTCTGACTTAGAGGGGCGTGGCCCGGGGGGGGGGGGGGGCTTGTGATGTATGTGCATACCCTCTATCAGCTGGTTTTATAGATGAAACTCCACTGAGCAGAGTTGTTTCCATATCTTCCAGCAGGCATGTTCTGTTTTAGAACAACAATCATGGCCAATGTGGAGCAGTGTCTTCAGGAGCTCGGAGAAGTCAACGAAGATATCATAGTTCTATTAAAAGTATTACAGGGTGATTCCACTAGCCCCTCCATCATCATTTTTCTCTAAAACTAAGAAACTTCTATCTAAATTCATCTGGAACAATAGAAAACCAAGACTCAGACTCTCTCTCTTATAGTTACCATATGAAGGGCAGGGTTACAGCTACCTAATCTAGAATGGTATTACTGGGCTGCCCAGTTGAGAGCCACAATGTTTTGGTTTTCCAAGGATGTTTTTTTCACCCTGGCTAGAAATTGAAAAATTGTCCTCTGGGGATTTGACACTAGACAGTTTTTTATATTCTGCCCCCTTGAGAAAATTAAAGAAAAGTACTGCAAATCCTTTTGTAAAAAAATACTATTGTTATCTGGCATACAATACAAAAATTTTTGGGCATTTCCTCAGGGTTGTCCCACTTTTCCCCAATATGGGGAAATGATCTTTTTACCCCAGCAAAAAACGACATGGGATTTAAAAAATGGTTGAACAAGGGTATAATACAGTTACATGATTTATGTATGGACAACATTCTAATGTCATTCAACGAGTTACAGGCTAATTTTGACATTCCACAGAAACACTTTTTTAAATATTTACAACTCAGAAGTTTTATTCTAGCACAATTTAAGAATTCAGTGCAGAAACCTCCGTTGTCCACATTAGAAACTTACATTACTAAGAACTGTTTTGACAAAAAATTAATATCACAGTTTTATAACATATTGATAGATAATCATAATGATAATTCTGATAGTGAGAGACAAGAGTGGAGAAAAGATTTAGGACCAGACGTCGCATTAAATGAATGGGGTACAATTTGTTCAATGACTCACACTAGAACCATCAATACCCGTTTAAAGTTGGTACAATTTAACTGGGTAATGCAAACTTATGTCTCCCCAGTACAATTAAATAAATTTGATCCTAATATACCAGACTTACGTTACAAGTGTAATAATCATCAGGGTTCATTAAATCACTGTTTGTGGAAATGTGATGAGATTCAAAAATTCTGGAATTCTGTGTTGAAATATGTTTCCCAGATTACATCTTGTCCGATACCTGTGTGTCCTAAATTATGTATACTGGGCATTTATCCTGTAAACTGCTCTTTATCTGCTAAAGAAAGAAAAATGGTTGATTTACGTTTATTACAAGCTAAGTGGTGTATCGCTTTGCGTTGGAAAAATATTGGTCACCTCTCTTTTGACTTCTGGTTAAATAATTTAACCTCAAGTTTGGCTCTTGAAAAACTGACATATACGGTTAAAAAGAGAACTTCGGAATTCTATAACATTTGGAAGATGTTTTTGGATTTAATTAAGAGTGGTGATAATGAAGGGGTGGTGAGTAAGTGACAAATTGGGACATTTTGTTTGATGTGGGAATGTACATGTATAGTATTATTTCAACTCTATATCTAAGTTTTATTTATTATGTTATTTAATCAGCTGTTTCTATGTAATGCTGTCAGATTAATGTTTGTCACATCTTTTTGAGATTTATTTTGTTTATTTTCATTTTATGTATTTGCTTTATTTATATATATTTATTTTCATTTATTTATTTAAATATTTATTTTTTCTCTGCCGTGTTCAAGATGTTCATGATGTTTAAAGTTTTGTATGAATGAAAAATAATAAATAAATGTTTATTAAAAAAAACCAAAGTATTACAGGGAAAGTGATGGAGAGGGAGGCAACGTAGGAGATGGAACCGCTCAACAGAAATAGGTGAACGGATGGGGAATACCAACATCTGATCATTTTTGATGATACAAATCATATACAGGCACAGTTTAGTTAAATGATGTGGGTTTATAAATGTGCAAAACCACAGATTTATCAGGAGCAAAAAGTAACAGAGAAGAACAAAAGTGAAGTAAGTCGTGAATAAAAACTAATGAACTATAGACAAGTGAAAGGAGGCGGTCCGAACATGTCTGTCAAATGTGCACGTTCACACCATCTGTTACTGTATAGTCCTGGTGTCAGATATGACACAGTCATAAATTGACCAACCAGGAGGTGGTGTCTCTGCGTTGCCGTGCCGCGTAGTTCCAATCTGGAAGAGGTGCAGGTCAAGGCTGTGGGCCAACGAGGGGGTGTGAGAGGTGACAGCGTATGACGTGACGTCTGTGACCATAAATCCAGCTGAAGGGAAAAGGTGAATGATGAAATGAAATAAAATGGAGGATAGCAGTGACATGTGACCTATTTTGTTGTCTTACTAGCTCCTCCCACATTAAGACAGCTAATGCTGACACTGTAGGCGTTGCCATGGTAACAAGACAAGACTAGATGTTTTGAAAATAACAGGAAGTGTGCGTCTTACGTCATAATGTACGCACATACTCCGAAAGAAGTCCAATAATGGACTGAAACATGTAAACCAGGGTTTTTCCATTATCACATTTCTGAAGTGACTGTAAATGTCTCACATCTGATTATAGCGATTATCAGATTCTCCCAATTATCAGATTTTTATGGTTATGTAAACGAGCTCAGTGACACACTGGGTTTATGTTCTGTTAATGAGAGACTGGCAGATATCAGATATGCCTCTATTACACCACAGACCTCAGTCTGTAAACCGGAAGGAAGAGATAGAGTATGTGCCACTGTTACATGACAGAGCTTACACAGGGTCTTTATGGGGGGGGGGGGGGGGGGGGTTCGAGTGATGTAGTATAATGTTGTGATGTACAACAGTAGTCGCTAATGCACTCCATTTGTGCCTGAGAGCCCCCCTCTCAGCTTTCCTGTTCCAATCGCCCCCTGATGATGTTACCCCACCCACCCATGTGCTCGGGACACTCTCCATCCCCCCCACCCCCCGAGCTTTTATGACCATATGACACATTCAGTCCCATTTGATCTCAAATGAGCTGCACCTGTAAAATAATGGCATCATAAACTAGAAATAATGAGAATTCAGGAAGTTTTGCAAAAAAGGGAAAAAAAAAAAAGATTATGGCGTGAATGCTTGATGCTGTACACATTTCAATTGATGAAAGCAGTGTATTAGGTGAAAAGGACAGGCAAAATAAACTTTTGCTTCTAGTCTATTCCTTTTTTGGTTTTTATGTTTAGTACGATTAATGTACTAAGTACAATGATTGATGTAAAACCAAAATAAATTCATTCATTCATTCATTCAAAATGTTTACATTTCCAAAATATCTTTTCACCAAAAACGCATGGAATGACCTGAAAAAGTGAAATTTCTTAAGAAAAGTAAGTGCAATTTTAACGATATTATGCCTCAACTTATCACTGATACGATATAATTTTTGCACTTCTCAAATTCCTCCTATAGGCCACAGTGGAACCTCAGCTGTATGTTTGACAGCCATGATTAACATGATCAGGAGATTAAAAATAGTAAAAAAAACCATGATTTTAACGTGTAAAAAAAAAACAAAAAAACTCGCACACAAAAAACATAGAGGAAAATATAACAACAAATGGTGATTAATTACGTAAAGGAAAAGATTAGATAAAGAGAAAAATGAATTTGGGAACAGCCACAGAAGTAGAGCTGGGCCTTTATGGGTTAATCAGACAAAAATGAAGGTTTTTGGTGGAAAATAAGAGGAAGACTCCAGGAACAGGGAGTAAGAACCTCTCAAAAAAGAAGAGTTAAAAAGATGAAGAAAATAATGGAGGAAGCACCTTTTCAAGTGGCCTCAGTGAGTGTGTGTGTGAGTGGAAGTGGGCGTCCGTCAGGTGTAGTGTTTGTGGAGTGTGACTGTGTGTGAAGTGGGTCCAACGGCTGCTCCACTCAGGAGGCTGCTCCACGTCCAGCCCAGCGTTGGCCTCCAGGCTACAGCAGCGGCTCTGTGAGCACAAAAACCTACCGTTGGCTTCTGAAGGACGATGTCTGAGAAAGAAACTTCAAAGTTCCCAGTCCTTTCGTCCCAGTGGGTAAAAGGTGTGAGGACTGAAGGAAAGGCTGAGACTCCACTAACACCCTGGTTCTCCTGCCATCAGAAGGACCACGTTTCCTATTATTTTTATTAGTTTTGAATCATGATCTTTGAGAAAACACTGACAGAATGTCCTGTCCATCGGTGCGGCATGTACTTCTCTGTATGACTGTGTTCCCAGTACATGCACTAACTTATAAACTGTTTCATTCATCAACATCCTGACCCTGATCTCTGTTTTATTTGCCCTGCAGTTTAACAGTGACACCAGATAAGCAGGATTAATATGTATGGGCTTCCAGGGGTTTCAATAATTTTCAGAGTAGACGGTTATTTGTTAAAAGTAGGTGGCTCCTATCATGTGTGAAACGCAGTGCACATCCACTAACTCCAGGACGTGGAGAGAGTTCAATTGGAAAAACTTGATCCAATACTTTATTACTCCTAAAATCAGGAGGGGAGTGGTAACAATCCAGCAACCATGCTGGAGATCATGTGGACTCATGGATGTAGACCATACGCATATATTTTGGACTTACCAAAAGATAAAACCGTACTGGGACAAAATATGGCAGACCTAAAAAAAAAAAAAATAGGATATGAAATACCCAAATCTTGTAAGGTACTGTACTTGGGACTTTTGACGGGTGAGGTAGTACAAAAAGAGGATCAGTACCTAAAAAAATATTGTTAGCTGCAAGTAAAAAGTCCATCACAAGATTGTGGTACAAACTAACACCCCCGACCATGGACCAGTGGGTGTGCACTGTGGAGGAGATCTGTGTTATGGAGAGACTGACACACAAACTGAGAATGCAAGAGTCACAATTTGAAAAAAAGTGGGAAAAATGGACAAATTATAGAAGGCAGGGAGAAGACGCCACCACCATTTCTTCTACTACAGGACATCAAGGACATGATGATTCATGACAAGGTTGAATACTCAACAGTGTATATGTGTTTCACCTTTCCACTGTAATAGTTAAAAAAAATTTAATAAAAAATAAGTTAAAAAAAAAATTGTAGGTGGCTCTTCCCAGATGGCAGGGGTCTGGGGGCCGTGGGGGCCAGGGGCAAAGCCCTGACAGGGGGTATACTGGGAGCGAAGCTGAAGCCTCCCTATGCCACATTCAAGCAAAATGACTGTTTTCCATACCTCATTTTACCTAATTTTATGACCACTTTTAAAGCTGAAAAGAGCATTTATGCCTGTACTGCAAAAGGCAAAGTGTAGACCTCAGAACAGGTAAAGACTAAAAAAAAGAGTGACCTTACTCCAAACTACGTCTAGTGATCTCCATTTACATTATTCTTTGTTCATGTATTAATCATATATATTTGTACATTTTATATTTGTTGAAGGTCAAATCAATTTTAAAATGATAGTCATTTCATAAAAAGACACATGCTCCTCGATCTTGTGTAAATCTGAGGGTCAAAGTAATTCAGACTGGGACATCTGATCACCAATTGGGCCCTGGAAGATTGGACAGAAGTCTATTGCAACTGAAAATGTAAAAATATGCTGATAACTACTACTCCAGATATATAGGTTTAATAAGGGATACTAGCTGGTTTTGGATTTTTTCCAGTCCATGTTTACATTTGCAATAAAGTTTCCTGAAGCTTGGAGCGTCATGTGATTTCCATGGGCACTGTTAGCCTCCTGTGCAGCCAAACGGTGGTGCTACCGCAGCAGTTGCATTCACTGGGTTCGTTTACAATTTTCATTCAGTTAAGACTAACTAAATACGGCACATTATGAAAAGGTAGCTCCTGTTAAATATTTATTTTGAGCACCACTGGTTGCTTTATAACTTGGCACATACACATTTCCCCCATTCTCCTCACGCAAGATCTCGTCTTTCAAGGTGAAGGATCTCTACCCCCACTCATGTGCAAGGCGCTAATTTTAGTTGAACGATGAATATATTCTGAGGCAAACGAAAACTACAATTATAAAGCCAATGGATCATATATAGGACACACACTGACAACATTCTTTTCAAATAAAATGGTTAGAAATAATATAATTGTCTGTTTGTTTTTCAAATGTTGTAAAACTCGGGGAACTACATTGCGGCGCGATATCGGTCATGTGTTGTTGTAAATGTATACAAACAATAGCACATGCCACACGGTTTATGCATGTGTTGGGTAAATGGGTGCGATTCTGGGGTCCCAGGTGACATCAAGGTGCATGTGCTCAGCCATATTTGTATACAGTGGAAGCCCCAGCAATCCAGGTCAAACCCGCTGTAGTTCCGTGTCGTCCGCACAGGGGATTGCAGGGTCAAATTCACTGGCTCAATAGACCTTTGACCCTGTACAGAGGTTGACATTTCCCTGTGTGAACGAATGACGATATATCCAACAGGGGTCACTAGCAGTGTTGGGCAAATTACTTTTAAAAAGTAATGAATTATAGTTACTAACTACTTTCCCAAAAAAAGTAATTGAAATAGTAATTGAATTACTCTTTCATAAATGTAATTAGTTACCAGGAAAAGTAATTATTGTGTTACTTTTTTGAAAAACCTTCAAACATGTAAAAGGAAACAGATTTTTGAGCGTGTTTCACGGGCCAGTTACATACAGTAGAACAGCAGACAAGTACTGAATACCATGACTGGGATGAGGCTGGGGTCCACTGGGGCCAGGCTGGGGTCCACCGGGGCCAGGTTGGGGTCCACCAGGGCCTGGCTTTTCCACCACATAAGTGCATATCTGCATTTACAGGAAGAAGATGCTCCTCTAATTAATCCCACATCTGCACTTTTTTCAGTCGCTCCTTCCTGATCCAGCGGTAAATGTCTTCAGTCCACTCAGTCAGACTCACTGATAACTCCTCCCCTAAACTAGCTGCATATGTAGCTGCGTTCAAGTGAATGGGGTGTGCTGCGGACAACTCAAACTCGGATATGTCATTAGTGGTTCAGGTGAAGGCAGCGTGGACAACTCAGACTCATGGACACACAGGTGAAGCATGAAGGCAGTGTGGGTAATCTGAATAGAAGAACGGCTCGTAAACGAACGGCTCGCAACAAATCGGTTCTTGTCATTCACTGAAAAGAGCCGTTCAAAAGACTCGACTCGTCCGCGAACGTCACACCTCTCGTGCCTGGCTGAGCGAGCCAGGACAGATAACAGCTGTTAGATATCAGTGCATAGTAACGCACCACATTTCACTGCAGGTAACGGTAACGATGTTGTAACATTTCAAATAGTAATTCATTAGATTACCCGTTACTGGAAAACAATAACGGTATTAGTAACACTGTTATTTTTAATGCCGTTATTCCCAGCAGTAATAGTAATCTGGTGATACAAGTAAAGCCCTGCGATCTATATGTACACACATTTATTTTTTTTTCATGATTGGGTGGGAGGTTTCTAATCTTGTGCCGGGCGGCGGAAAGGACCTGACCTGGGCTCTGGAGCGGAAAGTAGCCGGCGACACATATTAAAATAGCCAGTGGTTATTGAAACCCCTGAGTTCAGATGTTCAATGTTAGGGGGCAGAGCAGGTCACATTTAGTCTTCATTAAATACATGTTTGTGATTCCACATGAAAGATATGAACATATGGGTGACATGGATGTGCTATTACAGCGTGAACTTTGAAAACAGGAGGTAATACTTGTGTTTGGTTCATATATTCTAGGTTTATCAAACCCCCTTACCCCCCCAAAATGATCTGACATCATACATTTTTAATTGTTTCAGTGTAAGAGTCCATACAGGTATAGTGGGAATCTGAGCCTGCCTTACAGGACTAACCTAAAAGACATAAATAACATTTATTATTATTATTATCAACCTGAGCATGATTTCTATTTAGAATTGCACAAGATGTTATTTAATCATTTGTAATACTCATGCACCTCCAAATCTTTAAAGCCAAAAGTTTTCATTGTGATGTTTGTGTTGGTAATGTTGAACCTTCTTTGTACATTGTAATTGCACTGCGAAAAAAGGAATATCTGACTTGGATAACCTGACTTGAATTTGGAATATTTGTCTTGAAATTCTTTTTTTTTTGGACTTATCCCAAGTACGTTCCTCTTGTTCTACCCGCTGAGATATTACAACTAATTTAAACAATATGTATAATAAAACCAGCAGCACTGTTGGAGGATGAGTATGGAGGACACAGGAAGTGTTTATGGAGGACACAGGAAGTGTTTATGGAGGACACAGGAAGTGTTTATGGAGGACACAGGGACTGTTTATGGAGGACACAGGAAGTGTTTATGGAGGACACAGGGACTGTTTATGAGAGACACAGGAACTGTTGAAATGCACTTTTTTTTTTTGATTTTCCAGACATTAAGTGTATTTGTACAAAGTATTGGTATCAGATCGGTTTTGCCAATACCAGCCTGATTTTGACTTGTATCGGATCAGAAATGAAGTCTGTGGTGTCTAGTGCATTTATGAAAAATGGAGATTTTTCACTAGTTTTACACAATTCTTTCAAAGCTGTAAAGTCAGGTTGTTTGCCACTGTTTAAGTGTTGAAGTCACTTTTCTGAAGTTGAGTTTGACAGTGGATTGAGATCATGTTTCAGTCCATCCTGTTTGATTTGAACCTGATGGTTTTACAGTCACAGATCAAATGCACTCTTTACTCTGTGGAACCATCATTCAAAGCTGTAGAGAAAGTTCATAATCATGCACCAAGGCAGGGCTGTCCAACTCATTTTAGTTCAGGGACCACATTTAGCACAACAAGCAACGTCATATCATGAACTGCATACAGATAACACTCCACTTTTAATTGGCGTGTTATCTGCACGCATTACTAGCTTTCAGTGTGTATATTTACGCCACGTAAAATAACGTGATTAGCGCAATTACTGAGTAGCACGATTAGTGGTTAGGGTTACATTTAGGTTTAGGGGTTAGTGATTAGCGTGATTAGTGGCTAGCGCATTGACATGCCATCGAATGGTGTTAAATAACACACAAAAGGATGAAAATGCATACGTATAGCACACCAAATGCAATAAATTGGTGTCACATACAATGCGATTTCATGAGATCAGTTTGGAAAAAGATCTGAAGCGGGCCACACCAGTAAAATAATTTTTTTTACACTAAAACCAAGAGAAAATTGGAGTTGTAATTATTTATTGGTCATTAAGATAGTATTTTACTGATCTGATCCACTGGAGATTCAGTTGGGCTGAATTTGGCTCCTGAACTAAAAATGACTGTTAATATCTTAAGTGCAATTTTTGCATTTCACAAATTCATCCCATGGGTCAGACTGGACCCTTTGGCCTGTTGTGCTGAATTCTACTCCCTGCCAAAAACAGCCCCCCCATTCCTAAGTCAGACATAAAGAGGACAATGTGCACCAAACTCACCCTGTCACACCAGAATAACTCCAAATGGGAGCTGTTAAAGTCATTTCAATCCTTTGGCTTCACAAGCTTATTCTGATTTTGTGTGTGTGTGGGGGGTTCGACAGTATCTGGTGCCAAATTTTGCTCCCTGCCGAAAACTGCATCCCCAACCGCAGGTGATGTAGTTTTCTGTAGTATCTGTTTTTATTGATATATATTTTGTGTGTTGTGTATCTCAGATTTAACTTTTGACAGTTTTATATACCTTACAGTTTGCACATTCTTTAATATTAAACAGATAAAAAACATAACTGCAATATCTTACAATATTAATTACTTAATTGCTATACAGTTATGATGGCATTAAGAGGTTGAATAATTCATAATTAATTTCATACCCTTCAGTCAGAAAGGGGAAAAATTAATCAGCCAGGGGGAGCAGGGAGCATTTCCAGCTGTAACAGGGTGAATGTGGTGCACATCATCCTCTTCATGACTGACTTAGGGTGGGGCAGCAGTTTAAGGCAGGGAATAGAACTGGGCCCAACATGGTGGACCGGCTCTGACCCACGGGCCATATGTTTGACACCTGTGCACCAAGGCCTGGTTCTCAGCTTATGTCATCTGTCTGATCATTGTTACTTATTTGGTCGGTACATTAAGTCAGTCTGTGCAAGTTTAGTTGATGTAGTTGAAGTTTCAGACAGTCTTGGCTAAAGTTGTACAATCTCACAAAGTGAATAATAAGTGGGACTCCAGAGTTTGGTGCTTTCAGAGATGGTGTTTCCAACTCCTCAGCAGTGAAAGTGTCTTTTGTCTGTCCTAAAAGTTGGTAAATGACATCAGCACCTGCTTTGAATAACTGGAAATGTGCATGTAATTGTAATGGAAGATGTAAGAGAAAGGAAAAACATTTAATTAGCTGTAATCGAAAAATTAATTGACTACAAAAATAATCGACAGGTGCAGTTCCACTAAACTGAAAACACTGCATAACTTCTAAAGCACTTCTGCTGCCGTCTACAGACTGATGTCATCTGGTGTCATTTAGAGGGAAAATGTCTGCGTTTTAGCGTTTCAGTTACTTTTCAAAAGTTGCTAAATGTTTCCAAACACATTTTAAAAGTAGCTAAATGTGTTGCTAGGTGCTTTTAGAAAAAAACAAAAGATGCAAGGGTAGTCTGAAAAGATATGCAACATTTCCACTACGTGGAACCGGCTGGACTCTGGTACCAGGTCCTATTCCTGGAGACCGTTTCCATTACAGGATACTACCAACTTTAGAGTACCTGGTCGTCATAGCGATGCGGCACGTAACTTCTGTGTCATCTGCTCAGAGAGTTGCTGATAAACTCATTCGTTGCGTGTTGTCCCATCATGGTTACACTGAATTTTTTCATCATCCACCAAGGACAGAAATGTCTGAACCTCCTGGACTGACCATGGTGTAGTTCTGTGGGCTGTCATCATGGATTAACCTACTGATATATTTACTGTAAACTTCCGAATCTGTTTTTTTTTAAATGGTGGGTCGCACATTGATGACACAATGATGCAGAGACAACTCTCTGACCAGTCAGTGGTCTGCAGTGTTTACACGTAACGTTTTAGTATCTCTTCGCCTGTTTTGGAACCTCGGTGGAGCAGATACCAAAACACTAGTGCCAGGTACCAAATTCCAGGTTCTTTTACGTAATGGAAACGCAGAAGGGCCAAGTTGACTTGAGTTGGTACCACGTAGTGGAAACATGGCATTAGTAAATTTAGCAACTAAATGATGAGTTGGCATCAATGTTCAGAGTCAGAGTTGTTGATCAGAGCTGGTGATTGATTCACATGAGTATTGGAGTTGGTGATTCATCTGGTTGAGAATTAGAGCTGGGGATTGATCCAGTTGAGTCTTATAGCCGGTGGTTGATCCAGTTGAGCATTAGAGTTGGTGGTTGATCCAGCTGAATATCATATCAGGGGGTTGATCCAATCAAATATCAGACCCAGGGGTTGATCCAGTGGAGTATTTGCCCTGGGGGTTGATCTAGTGGAGTATCAGAGCCAGGGGTGGATCCAGTGGAGTATCAGACCTAGGGGTTGATCCAGTTCAGTATCAGACCTGGGGTTGATCCAGTGGAGTCCTCCCAGTGGTAGTGGGTTTTAAAGTGTGTGTGTGTCGCTTTAAGAGTCAGTCTTCGTGTGGCTTCTTGATATTAATAGAGCTGCTGTGTCTTCCTCCTCTGACGTAATGCCCACAGCTTTAACACAGACACGGACACTCTGAGGTCCTGTCACAGCAAAGCGACAATAACACCAGTCTGAACCCCAAGAAATCACAGATATAAGCGGCTGCTCTGCTTAGCTTTTCCCGGGGCTGTGGGCGCCTCCAAAAAAAAAAAAGAAAAAAAAAGAAAAAAAAAAACCCCAACTAGTAGAAATCGGAACCGTTCCTTTCCGTTCCGTTCCGTTCTGCTCTCCCACAACCAAAGTCACCCACTGGTTGAGTGTGTTAACCGTCAAGCCTTAACTCTCTCTCTTTCCCTCTCAGACCAAAGAAAAAGCAGAGACAGCCAAGAACAGTCACCCCGTCCGGTCCGACATCAGCAACAACAAACAAAAACAGCCCCCCCAGAACAGAGACGGAGCAGCCCGTCAACCATCAGCCATCCAGTCAGCCACCATCTTAACAGGCAGGCAGCAAAACAGAGCCCAGACCACTGAGGCTAATGCTTATTCTGATCAACAGGTAAGCAGCACCAACACTAGCACAGCACAGGCATTTGGAAACGACTGAGACACTGAACACAACACACACACATACACACACTCACATACATACACACACACCAGCTTCGGCGATGCTCGGTGGGAGTCGGAGATGTTAATGCATGCAGTCGGACAAGTGGGAGAATGAAACGACTTTGTCTGTAAAAAAAAAAAAAAAAAAACAGGCTGTGAATGGTGCGTTTAGGAGCCACATATCGCCGTTAGTAGTTTTTACGACGGGCAGCAGTCGCTTTACGTCTTATGTAACTAATAACGGCCTGAGTCGGTAAAAGGACCCGGGATCTGAATGAGACAAGAGCCGCTTCACGGACACTTCACTTTGTAGGTTAGGACACTCAAACGCAACACTAAGACAGACTGAACGAACCGGGGGGCTACCGGGGACGGCTACTGCCCCCACTGCACACACACACAAGCGGCGTGGACAGGGACGTGGAAGTGGAAGAAGTGACTGGCGGAGGTTTGTGTTGTTTTCTTACAACTTAGTTTTTGTGTTTGTTTGTGTGTTTGTTGTTCCGTCCCAGTGGCATCCTGGGGACCCACGGAGGACACCAGAACCAGAACCCCGGCCCCTGTTTTTACAACAAGTTGCTCTTTTCCCCCTCCGTCTCTCGTGTTGTTGTTGTTGTTGTTGTTTTTTTTTTTTAACATTTCATTGATAACTTTTTTTTCGGACTCCAAACTTCACACAAGTTCAGATTTGTTTCGCTGCGAATGACGCACGCGCTGACAGAGTGTAGACAGAGAGAGAAAAAAGAAGAAGATGGACAGAGTTATGAAAAGCGAAAAAGTAGATGAAAGGGTCTCGGTGTTAATCTTCAGGCGGTTTATGGCGCTGTTTTTGCACCGTCTTTCTTTCTTTCATTGTGCGGGACCGAGCGCGTGGTGGATGAGACCCGAACATGGCTCGGATCAGCCTCGAACCCGCGGACCAGAACACACACCGGGCTTAGTCGGTTAGTTGGTTGGTTGGTTTGTTGTCGGTTGTTGAACTTTTCCTGAGTGATGACGGGAACCCGAGTAGCATTTCCACTCAACTTTGAAAAAGTCCCCCCTCCTCCTCCTCTAACCCCCCCCTCCACCAACAGTGATGTTCCTTTGAGATAAGGGACTGGGTCGGCATGACAACAGTGTGGGGACAGAATAGTATGTGGATCCAGGACAATGAGGCTCACACTGAACCGGGCTTTTTTACACAGTCCTTCACAGTTCCTCCAACTCTGGCCCCTGAACCACTGCTGTATGTGGACTAGTATGGACCAGATAACCCCACATGAAAACAGGGACTCAACTATGACCTGGACCAGTTCACACTGGGTGGAAAAGTGGATGCATACTGTCAGCTTTTTTGTACATTAAATCATTAATGTAGGATCTTAAGTTTAAAAGTTTGCAACGCCTGCAGAAAAAAGAGAGAGAAAAAAAAAAAAAACTTCTTGAGAGTTTGCGAAATCCTTGAAAATGTCTAAAAAGTGCTCGAAAGTGCTTGCAATTATTATAACTTTGTTTATTTATTTTAATATTAACTTAAACTACAGCTACTTACACAGAGGTGATACATTTAGAAAATTAAACTTCCCAGGTGTTCTCAGGTTGATTCCAGGTACATTTTTTAAATCTTAATCTTTGTCTTTTTGGTCTGAGTGTATCTGAAAAACACCAAGGTGTTTTTTTTTTTTTTGGGATAAAACTTGGTGTTCTCCATTAATTTCTAAACTTTTTGCTTTTATGAAACATTATTTTAGTTGTTTATAGCATAATACAATGTACACCATTGTGATAAAAAGAGAAAAAAATAATCATGACTAAATGTATTCATGTAGATATGTATTTAACCCCAGCGATAAGGTGTTGTACTAGAAAATTCTGAAAATGACCCTTAGAAGTGCTTGAATTTGAACTTGAGATATGTGTACAAACCCCGAGATAACCCCAGGAGAACACATGAAACTATGACCTGGGCCTGTGCACACTGGGTGGAAAAGTGGATGTATATTGTCATCTTTTTTATTTATTCATTAATGTAGGATCTTGTTAAGTTTAAAAGTTTTCAGCGCCTGCATCAAAATGTGTGTGTATATAATTATATATAATATTTATATTATTTAAAAACTAAACATTTTGTGAAGTCAAAGTGAAACAGTAAACTTTAAAACTACTTTAAAACATATTCAAATATTATTCTCAGTAGTATATATTGCATTGCAAGTATGAGTTAAATGTCCAGTCAGGTTTTCTCAAACTCAGTTGTTATACAAACAGATTTATTTGCTGCCTAAGTTTTAGTTTTACTTAAGCCAAAAACATCTCTGCAATTTATACAACTTCTGGAAACAATTTTTGTTTTTGGAATTCAACTTTTTATTGAACTTTTCAAAGGCTTGGTACATGGCAAACTTAATATGTTTTTCCAAACAGGAACAGGTAATATATAATTTACAACTAACTCTGGGGACAGACTCAACGTATTTTTATCTTATGAACATACAAATAAAAAAAAAATAAATAAAAAAAATAAAGATAGGCTGCAAATACAAAAGAAGGTGGATACATAATAATATCAACTATTATATACAGGGACTCAACTGTGACCTGGACCTGTTCACACTGGGTGGAAAAGGTGATGCGTGTTGTCAGGTTTTTTGTTCACTAATTAATGTAGCCCAGTATGATCTGAAACAGGACGGACCAGTCAAATAATAACAGTGAAAAAAGTAAAAATGATATCATGAAAATGTTTACATTTACAAGGTTTCCTTAAACATTTCCTTAAACATTTACAAAGTTTTTTTTTTTTTTTTTATAAATGTGAACAAGCTGACGTTTCTTAAGAAAAGTAAAAGCAACTGTAAGAATATTGTGCCTTAGTTTATCATTTACACATGTACATTACAACATACAGATCACAGTGGATCTACAAATACATAACAGGCAGAATGTCGTTAAAATTGCACTAAAAGAAAGACAGAACTTTGTAGTTGTCATTATAGTATTTTACTGCTCTGACACTCGAGGTATAGTTGGTCTGTAAGTGGAACCTGAACTAAAATGATTTTGACACCATTGATTGTTAATGTACGTTTTGCATTTTATGGGCCTGACTGGATCTGTTGGGGGGCCGGTTTTGGCCCGCAGGCCGTATGTTTGTCTCCTGTGATGTAGGATCTTGTCAAGTTTCAAAGTTTTCAGCGCCTGCATCATAATATATGTAAAAAGATAACGCAACGACTTCTTGAGCCAAAGTGAAAGACTGAACTTTAAAACTACTTTAAAACATGTTAAAATATTTTCAGTAGTATATCTTGCATTCCAAGTACAAATTAAATGTCCAGTCAAGTTTTCTCCAACTCATTTGTTATACAAACAGATTTATTTGCTGCCTGAGTTTTAGTTTTACTCAAACCAAACACACCTCTGCAATTTGTAAAACTTCTGGAAACACTTAAAAAACAAAAAAAAACCTAACTAAAAAAACAAAACCGTGTAAGACAGAAGTGCTGGTTTGCTTTGTAAAGCTGTTTAGAACTTTATTCTGATGCTAAAATGCTGAGAACATGTTCAAATTTTCAGATTTTAGAGCTGGACTTTTTTTTTACGTGACCGAGATAGGAGTATATTTAACATCAGTCTGAAGGAAAAGTAACACACGCTTCAGAAATATGAAGAGTCTTTGTACAATAAGTTTGAAAACAGTTCCTACACATATGTAAGTGTAAAGTAAAAAAACTAAAGTCTGATCAGTGAAGCACTGCTGAGTGTTTCTGTCTGTTCAACCCCTAACTTTTTAAAGACGTCATTAAAAATCTGCTTCTCAACTCTTTCGGTCCTAAATATGGATACTGTAAATTACCATAAATATCCTGTGAATTTACGTGTTTTTATTCACAGGAAGCTGACATTATTGTATTTATAAGCCGTGTGTCTGTGAACGCACCGTTACACACTGGACTCTGAAATCTGAACGTTTTTATGTCCATTTAACCCTTAAAGACTCACAACTATTTGTGTCACAGCTTTAAAATAATTTTTTTTCTCTCTGTTCAAAGTGATTTATCACCATTTATTCTAAGATTATATTCTGCATTTTTCAGTGTAAATCAGGTATTTTTCTTTATTTAATTCACGGATCATGTACCCTAGATTTTCGTAAAAGCTCAAAGTAAATTCAAAGGTTATTAAATCAAAACGGAGAAAACTGGAACAAAAGTGACTTTTTCAGTAAAATATATCAATAATTGAACATAAACTCAGTGTGTCCATCCACTGTCACTGATTAAAATCCACGGGTTTATTACTTTTTCTTCAATTATTTTCAGTTTGTGGCTTATTCATGTTAGTTATTGTTTAGTTGATTTATTATTCATTTTTGTACATTTTATTTATCACTTTGGCTGTTTTTGGTTCATTTTGTTGCTGACTTTGTTCTATTTTTACTTAAGTTTGGTTAATTTAGTGCTTATTTTTTCATGTCATTTATGATTTTGTAAATGTTTTATTCATTTTTGTTCTTTTTTTTATTTAACACACATAAACCCAGTGTGTCCATCCACTGTCATTGATCCAACTCCATGGGTTTGACTGGTGAATCAATGTTGTAGAAGATGACGGTGTTTCCACGGTAACTACGGAGCCTCTGAACGTCCAAATGGGTCATATCTGGTGACCATGAAAAGATGAAGAACTGTATTTTACACCAGGTATTTACATGTATTGATAGGATTAATGGATCAACAGGTATTAAACAGTTTAGATCAGTAGATGGTTTAGATTAAAAGTGGACGTTTGGGTCTTTAAGGGTTAAGTTGTCCTTATATCCTTATATATGATGCATGTAATATGCCTTTGTTAACGAATATTTAACAAGATTCTATAAAGTCTTTCATGTAACCGTGAGACTGCAGACTTCTTGTAAGTGTATTTCTTGACTTTCCAGACACTGGATATTATTGTATCTTACAGCCTTGTTCGTACCTGCTATTAAACGTCCAAACAGTTGACAGCTTCCTAAAGAGAACCTCTGCTTGTAAAACTTTTTCCCGTATGTGTATGTGTGTGTGTGTGTGTGTGTGTGTGTGTCAGACGGAGTGGGAGAAAGCGCAGTGCTTTTTCCTGTCGGTGTATTTGCAGTGGAGACAGACTCATATGGCTGCAATATGTGAAGTCTCTGCGGTGGAACTGGGACGAGAGAAAGTTTAGAGAGAGCGAGAGAACACATGGAGCGATGGAAGTCAGAAATGTCCTGTTCAACTAGCTGGAATGTATCTCCTGTGTTTTATTGATGGTTTGATGTTCTGTAAGACATGAGGAACAACTGTAGTGATTTTGTGGGCTGCCATGCATTTGTCTTCGGTCATTTCAAAGCGGTGCAGTGTTACGAAGGGAGGGAAAACTCTGACTCGGAGTGTAAAAGGAGACTTAAACTCAGGCCAGACGCCGTATTCTGGAGCCGCTGCATTTATTCTGCTGCAGGGGTTTTGGAGAAAAGGCATGGAAGGGTTTGACGCTTCGGAAATGACTTCATGTTTTATTAATTTGACAAGTAGGACCGATCAATTAGGCCAAAAATGTTAATATCGTTATCCTCGTACAGCGTTCATACGGGGACTTGAAATCCTTGAAAATGCTTGAATTTTAATGTTGTATTTTCAAGGTCTGAAAAGTGCTTGAAGTTTAGTTTAAGTGCTTGAAATTATAAATCTTGATAACTCATGATTTATGTATTTATGTTTAATATTACCTCTGCCAGGTTAGAGGTCAAACCAAAGCTACTTACAAAAAAAGAAACCTTTATGTCATAAAGTAAATTCCAGGTGTTTTCAGGTCGACTCCAGGTACATTTTTATCTAAATCTTTGTCTCTTTGGTGTGAGTGTGTCTGAAAAACACCAAGTGACTTCCCTTTTTTTGGATTAAACTGTGTGTTCTCCTTTAATTTCTAAACTTTTTGCTGTTATGAAACATAATTTTAGATGTTTATAGCATAATACAATGTACGTCATTGTGATAAAAAGTGAAATAAATAATCCTGAGTATCTGTATTCATGTAGATATGGATTTACCCCAGTGATAAGAGGCTGTACTGGAAACATCTTAAAATAACCCTTAAAAGTGCTTGAATTTGACCTTGAAAATTGTGTATGAACCCTGTCATAAACATCAATATTTCTTTAAAGTTTAATGGGACATGGATAAAAAACAAATACAAACAAACAAAATCAATGTTGATATAAATTCAGTCCAATCCATCTCTGAGTCATTTTGGAAACAAATATAACAATTTAACCCAAACTAACTCTTGATATTTATCCCATAATATAAAACTATATTCTGACATTAGTCCTTATCGTTTTGTATCCCAGACCCCTGTTGGAAAACAAACACCTGGATTCAAGGTGTCCACAGACTTTTGTCCATTTGTGTATGAGTTCATTTTGATCTGAGGATAACGATATAAGCTACAGCAATATATGTTTTATACCCGTTGAACATCTGTTTCTGTGTATTCAGTTTAAAGTCTGATTTTCGGTCCCGACTGAAAGTTGAAGAATCCAGACGTTATTTGAGGCTTTAGACTCTTCTTTATTGTCACAAAAAACTAACTTGTCACATAGTGAAACAGTTCATAAAGTGAGACACAGAACATTCAGAACATCTGCAATTATTAAAATGCTTGTTCAACCTTAAAATATGTGGAATTAATTAAAATGAGAAAACACTGAAACACTTGTGTCGTAGCTGAGAATGAAAACAGAATAAACTCCAACAGAAAAAAAGTATATCATATTTAATAATGAGATATATTTAATCGGATATAAAATGTTAATTAATGAGATATAAAAATGTGTTAGCCTATTTATCAATATGTCAGTTGTCTAATGTCAGTTGTTTTACATAAGTTTAACATTTGTGTATATATAATATCCAGGAAAGTAAAGACCCAGGAAAGTAAAGTTTAGTTTTTTTTTATATTAAACAATTGCCTTAATTGATATGACTGCATATTAGGGCCACACAGGAAAAATGAAAACACTTGTCACTGTGAGAATAAGGTCGTAATATGATGAGAATAAAGTCGTAGTTTGAAAAAAAAACCCTCATAATTTAATGAAAATAATGTCGTACTTTTATGAGATTTAAGTCATAATATATTGAAAATAAATTTGCAATAGTTTGATAAAAAGCCTTTAGCCTTGTTGATGACAGAAGCCACTTTTACACAGATCCTGAAAAAAAGGTCAGATGTGGATCCCACTGTTTTTCCTCCACTGTCAGATTTCCACAGACAAAGCAGGAACAGAAGTGAGACAGGCTGGACTTTTACACAGCGGACCTGCGTTCACCAATCAAAGGGGTGGGGACACAGCGCAGCGGACAGTGGGACGTAGAACTGGTGCGTCTGAAGTACTCCGAGCAGAGCGGTGTTACCAACCTCTGCAGAGTCTTTCACTGTTCCACAAATGTTAGCATGGATAGAGTCCTCCACCCGTAGTGACAACAGCTGGTGGATGTGGGCATGTCCCCACTTCCACATCTGTCTGGTGGCATTGATATGTTTGTTTACTGTACACACGGCCCGCGCTCATTTTAACCCCCCCCCCGGCATGGGAGTCTTGTAATATTATGGCTTTATTCTGGAAATATAATGACATTATTCTCATTCTAGAAAAACACTCAGAGATCAGTCCCCCTCCGCCCCCCCAAGATCACCACCAAAATTTAATCATCTGTTCCTTGTGCCAGTATCAACATTTCCTGAAAATTTCATCAAAATCCGTCCATAACTTTTGGAGTTTTCTTGCTAACAGACAAACACAGAGGTAAACCCAGATGAAAACATAATCTTCTTGTCGGAGGTTAATATTACCACTTTATTCTCATAAAATTATGGGGTTTATTTCCATATTTTCTGATTTTATTCTCATAGTGACAAGTGTTTTTATTACCACCGCCAAGGGCAGCGGAGGTTATGTTTTCATCAGGGTTTGTTTGTTTGTTTCTTTGTCTGTTAGCAAGATAACTCAAAAACTTATGGATGGATTTTAATGAAATTTTCAGGAAATGTTGGTACTGGTACAAGGAACAAATGATTAAATTTAGGTGGTGATTGGGGGGGGGGGACTGATCTGCCTTGGTGGAGGTCTGCGCTCAGAGTGCTTTTCCAGTTTTCTTATGTGGCCCTAATACGCCATCGTAGATCGGAAACAGCACAATGTCACAGTTTTTCTGATACATTTTTTTATTTAATCTTTTTTAATGAAATGTCCGTTGCAGTGAACAGCGTTTTTTTTTTTTTTCTTTTTTTTAACTAAAGCTGTAAAACTCTTGTCCCTACAGAGGACAGACATACATTACTGGGTCTCAGGTGGTTAAAGTCGTCTTCAGTCAAATGTTGGTGCTAGAACCGTCTGCATGTGCAGGTGTGAGAGCCACTGAACCCTGGTTAGACCATCAGAAGGATGGAGAATGTGGTCCAGGTTATTTTGGACAGTACTACAGGTGTGATTTGAGTTAGTGTTTTTGATCTGATAACGTTGGAAAGTTGATGTAAGATGGAAGTTTGTGAAACTTCAGTAAAAGCTGCACAGCTCAGGTGAGTTCTCTGGTCTCACCTGTCCCCCCAAAACCTCTGAAGGACAAGTCAAAGGCTCCACTTGGACACCGGCATCTGTGATCCTGGTCCTGGTCTGACTCTGTTCCCGGTCTGTGGTCCTGGTCTGTGCCTGGTCCTGATCTCTGGTCTGTCTGTGATCCTGGACTATCTCTGGTCCCGGTCTGTCTGTGATCCTGGTCTATTTCTGGTCCTGATCTCTGGTCTCTGGTTCTGGTCTCTGGTCCCGGTTTGTCTCTGGTCCTGGTCTGTGATCCTGGTCTCTGGTCCTGGTCTGTTTGTGGTTATGGTCTGTCTGTGATCGTGGTTTGTCTCTGGTCCTGGTCTGATCCGGGTCTGGTCTAATGTCAGTCTCCCTCTTCTTGGCTCATTCTCATCGTTGTATTGGTTCTCATGCCCGTCCTTCTACGTGCGGGCTCGTCTTAGACCTGATGCTGGTGTTTCTGAGGACCTCACATGTGCTAAATGTGACCTGATGCATTTGATAAAACCTTTCAGTGTGGGTTTGGCATTTAGCCTGTTTTTAGATGGTACATAACTGGATTTTTTTGGGAAAGCATTACTCCAATAGTTTCACATCAGTGGTCGGTGCAGACTATTACCTGGTGTTAAGACAGTTTTTAGGGTTGTTTCCATCACTGTTTAATTCTACACCTTATGGGGGAAAAGAGACATTTATTATTATTGAATTTAAAAATATATAAAATAAATTATATTACTATTTGTCTTTCATTAATAAAAAATAAATGAATAGATATGTATTAGATATACAAGCATGAAATATTAAGTATTAAATCGAAACGAACTACATCATGAAAAACTATGATGTAATTTTCAGATCTCACTGTTCAGACCTAGAAAAATCACCAAACTAAGTAAAATCACAGGAAAAGTCATGGAATGTAGATTTAAGGTATGCACACAGCATCGTGATGTTAAAATAGTTTGGATTTTCTCTGTCCTGACGCACATTCAAACTGATGCTGTGAAATGTGCTTCACATCAGACCATGACCTGGACCCTCTGAGGCAAGGGGGTCAAACATATGGCTCACGGGCCAAAACTGGCCTGCCAAAGGGTCCAGTCTGACCCACCAAAGGGTCCAGTCTGACCTGTGGGATGAATCTGAAATTCAAAAATTTCACTGAAGACATTAACAGTCAAGGACGTTGAACTGGCTTTAGTTCAGGGGACATAAACAGACCAATATGATCGAAGTTAAATAAAAGCACAATAACCCTTTAATGATAAAATGTGGACAAAATGAAAATGAAGTGTAAAGTTAACAATATTCTTCCTCTTACTGTTTAGTGCATTTGTAGATCCACTCTGATCTGTAAGTTGTGTTAATAATAAACTGACTCATAATATTGTACAAATTGATCATAGTTTAGCGGTAATTCCAAACTTAAATATTATAATATTACGCCTGTTACCAAATGTTTGTATAACATTGTGTATCGTTTGTACGTGTGTAAGTTGAGCTATAATATTGTTAAAATTGCAATTTATGTATTTATTTAATTTTTTTCAGGTTATTCACATGTTTTTTGTTTGGACAGTTTGTAAATGTAAATATTTTCATAATTTATTTTTTTTTATTGCAATGAAAAATAGAGAAAAACTTGGAGTTGTCATTATTTATAGGTTATTATGCTATTATTTTAATAGTTCAGAACACTGGAGATCAAATTGGGCTGAATGTGGAACCTGAACCAAAATGAGTTGGACAGCCTGCAACTGCAGTTTTTTTTTCTCTTTGTTTTAGTGTAAAACAGTAAAATTACATGAAAATGTTGCATTTATTAACTCTTCTTTCACAAAAAATGTGAATAACATGAACAGTCACGAATAACCTGAAATTTCTTAAGAAAAATAAGTACAATTATAACAATATTCTGCCTCATTTTATCAATTACACATGTATATTATAACTTACAGATCACAGTGGATCTACAAATACACAAAACATTTAATAACAGGCCGAATATTGGTACAAATGCACTTATTTGACTTTTTTCACAATTATTATTTTCCTGGTCTGGCCCATTTCAGATCATATTGGGTTGTATGTGGCCCCTGTACTAACATGAGTTTGACCCCTGCTCTGGGGGCTTTACTTCACTGACTTTGTCCATAATGAAATTCATAAAAGAAGATGACAAAACCTGTCAAATTCAGGCTCTGAAGAGAAAACATCACAAATGGAGTGGACCTGAGGGCATATTGAGGGTTTAAGTGCTGAAGAAGAATGAGACGTAACAAAAGGATGTCATTAACACCCTAAGATAATAACAATTATATAAAATGATTCTGATATGGCAATTATGTCATAAATGTGACAGATTCATATGAGCATTCACCCTGAAAGACCCAAACGTCCTCCTTTAACCTAACCCATCTACTGATCTAAACTGTTTAATACCTGTTGATCCACTAATCCTATCAATCCATGTCAATAATTGGTGTAAAATACAGTTCTTCATCTTTTCATGGTCATCAGATATGACCCATTTGGATGTTCAGAGGCTCTGTAGTTACCGTGGAAACACCGTCATCTTCTACAACATTGATTCCCCAGTAAAACCCATGGAGTTGGATCAATGACAGTGGATGGGCACACTGGGTTTACATATAGCTAGATCAAAAAAAAAAAGAACAAAAAAGAATTTCAAAAAACATACAGAATAATAAAGTAAAAAAAGAAGCAAAATATAGAATACAATTAAGTAAGAAAGAATAAAATAATCAACAAAATGAACAAAAACAGCCAAAACGATGAATAAAATTCACAAAAATGAATGAAAAATGAACAAAACTATAAGTAACATGAACAAAATAAGCCACAAACCGAACAAAATTGGAGAACAAAATTGGAGAACAAAATGAAAAAATTCAACAAAAATGAGTAAAAATGAATAAAATAATAAATAAAATGAACAAAATGAACAAAAACAAATACGAAAATCTACAAAATAATAAATAACATGGAGAAAATAAGCAACAAAATGAACAAAAACAGCCAAAGCAATGAATAAAATGAACAGTATGGATAAAAAAACTGAAATGTTGATTGATACTGGGTTTTTGTTCAGTTAATGATAGATTAGATATTTATGCATGATACAATGTACATCATTGTGATAAAAAGAGCAAAAAAATATTCCTGAGTACATGTACGGGGTGGGGAAGCAAAATTTACAATGAACATTTAGTTGTTTTTTCTCAGCAGGCACTATGTCAATTGTTTTGAAACCAAACATATACTGATGTCATAATCATACCTAACACTATTATCCATACCTTTTCAGAAACTTTTGCCCATATGAGTAATCAGGAAAGCAAACGTCAAAGAGTGTGTGATTTGCTGAATGCACTCGTCACACCAAAGGAGATTTCAAAAATAGTTGGAGTGTCCATAAAGACTGTTTATAATGGAAAGAAGAGAATGACTATGAGCAAAACTATTACGAGAAAGTCTGGAAGATACTATTAAAGAAGAATGGGAGAAGTTGTCACCTGAATATTTCAGGAACACTTGCGCAAGTTTCAGGAAGCGTGTGAAGGCAGTTATTGAGAAAGAAGGAGGACACATGGAATAAAAACATTTTCTATTATGTCAATTTTCTTGTGGCAAATAAATTCTCATGACTTTCAATAAACTAATTGGTCATACACTGTCTTTCAATCCCTGCCTCAAAATATTGTAAATTTTGCTTCCCCACCCTGTATTCCTGTAGATATGGATTTACCGCAGCGATAAGAGGCTGTGCTGGAAAAATGTGAAAATGACCCTTAAAAGTGTTTCAATTTGACCTTGAGTTATGTATATGAACCCTGTCAAATGTCCATATACTATTAGTTCATAACTAACATCATAACAGAACATCTGCCTCTCAGACAGTAAAAAGTGCTTTTACAATGCATCAAATAACCATTATTTAATAAAACAGTGTTAAATTAAATGTAAACAAAAAAGAAAACCAAAAATGAACCATATCTGTATTGGAATAAATACGTAAAAATATCGATACATTACTTTTTAACATCCACACAGTATCATGAAATGAAATATTGCGATATGTATTGCAGAACCGATGTTTTCTTCCATCCGCGTTCCACACAACATGTGTTTATTTGTAATTTGTAATGGTGTTTGTTTATGAATGTGAAGTGTCCAAAGTGCCAGTGTTTCCAATAAGCAGGAGCAGATAACATCTATTAGGTCAATCAGCCCTTATTCATGTGAAACCTGCCTGCAGCTCAGATCAAGGGAAACATCCATTTGTCACGGCTAGTTTATTTGAAGAAAAGCCCTTTTTTCGGAGGCTTCTGGCTCCGTTGGCTCTCAGTGGTGTAGGTAGCGCTTCTTTATTACAGGCTCTCTTGTTTTCGCTCATATCCCAAGGATCCAGTTGTTTTTAACTTGTTTTACTGCGTGGCCACATGCTTTTGGCTCTCGGATCGCTCTTTATTAGCCACTTGTAGCGTTGGTCGATGCTGCGGAGCGTTGAGCTCATTCTCCTGTTGCCGTTTACTGGAAGTAACTGTGGAAAAGTGTGTCTGCTAAATGCCCCACATGTCATCCCCACTCTGCATCTGTGGTTAGTACAGCTTTGTTTAGGCTTGACTTTGTCTCTAATGTCTTTGCTCTATTTTGGACGTTTCAAGTCTGTCTTTTAGGGCAGCCTGTTTCAGATAACCAACACATGGACCTGGTTTAGAATAAAATGATCCTTCTTTTTTCTACTCCTGTTTTAAGTTGTTTTTTCAACATACACATCCCAAATATGGGACAATTTTTGGTGGTTTGACGTGAGAGACTAAATCAGGGGTGTCAAACATATGGCCCGTGGGCCAAAACCGGCCCACCAAAGGGTCCAATCTGGACCGTGGGATGAATTTGTCAAATGCAAAAATTTCACTGAAGATATTAATAATCAAGGATATTAGAATCATTTTAGTTCAGGTTCAACTTTCAGACCGACATGATCCCAATATGAGTGAGTTAAAATTGACAGAAATAACATTTGGGGTAAAAATACTTAAATTCCTGCTGCGTGACACGGGGACTGAAAATGAACATAATTTTTTTCACCTTACTCAAATGTATAAAACATGCTGTTCTCATCATAAATGGATCCTAAATGAAACATAGGGCTTTAGATCTGATGATAAACTACAAATATGATCAGAAACTTTTATTGAAGAGACATTCTATAACTGAAGTGACATATACAGATAATAGCAGAGTATATTTGACTAATAATTGGATCGGACAGAACCTTTGAATATTCATGCACTGTTGAAGAATTAGTTCAACAGATTCACAGACTGAAAATATCACTGACACAAGAACAAATATTATTATCAAAGTTAATAGTGCATTTACATATATGAGTCTGAACAAATATAATTATTAAAGTTAATAGTGCATTTACATATATGAGTCTGAACAAATATAATTATTAAAGTTAATAGTGCATTTACATATATGAGTCTAGAACAGATATTATTAAAGTTAATAGTGCATTTGCATATGTGTGTGTGAACAAATATTATTAAAGTTAATAGTGCATTTACATATGAGTCTAGAACAGATATTATTAAAGTTAATAGTGCATTTGCATATGTGTGTGTGAACAAATATTATTATTAAAGTTAATAGTGCATTTACATATGAGTCTAGAACAGATATTATTAAAGTTAATAGTGCATTTGCATATGTGTGTGTGAACAAATATTATTATTAAAGTTAATAGTGCATTTACATATGAATCTAAACAAATATTATTGTTAAAGTTAATAGTGCATTTACATATATATGAGTCTGAACAAATATTATTATTAAAGTTAATAGTGCATTTACATATATGAGTCTGAACAAATATTATTATTAAAGTTAATAGTACATTTACATATATGAGTCTGAACAAATATTATTAAAGTTAATAGTGTATTTACATATATGAGTCTGAACAAATATTATTATTAAAGTTAATAGTGCATTTACATATGAGTCTGAACAAATATTATTAAAGTTAATAGTGTATTTACATATATGAGTCTGAACAAATATTATTATTAAAGTTAATAGTGCATTTACATATGAGTCTGAACAAATATTATTATTAAAGTTAATAGTGCATTTACATATATGAGTCTAGAACAGATATTATTATTAAAGTTAATAGTGCATTTACATATATGAGTCTAGAACAAATATTATTATTAAAGTTAATAGTGTATTTACATATATGAGTCTAGAACAGATATTATTATTAAAGTTAATAGTGCCTTTACATATGTGACTCTTAACAAATATTATTATTAAAGTTAACAGTGCATTTACATATATGAGTCTGAACAAATATTATTATTAAAGTTAATAGTGTATTTACATATTTTCATCCTTTTTAGGTTACATTTTATATTGATTATATCTTTATATCTTTTTTTTTCTACAAGTAACACTGAAATTTTAGAAACAGTTCCATTAAATAGAGTTCTATTTGAGAAATGGTAGGTGAAACTAAAATGTATGACACTGATGTTCACTTTGGCTGATTCTGATCCTTTGTCATTATATTTCATTATCTGAGTAAATCCAATGAACAGTTGTCTTAGTATTTAGTAGTTGTATTGTATTAGATCATTTTCACCTTGTTGTGACTCCTACAAATATTTATAACCACAAAGTCACAACCCTTGGTTACAACATTCAAAATGAATAAGTTAAGTTTCAGAAATAAGTTACTGTGCAAACTAAGCTTTTTTCTTTTAATAAAATATAGGCCTATATAGGGCTGGGCGATATGGAAAAAAAAATCATACGATAAATCACGATAAATTTTTTCATGTCAGATAAGATCGATATGTATCACCAAATAAATCAAATCACTATTTTTGTCCACATCAGAGGGTTATCTTTGATTTAAATAGGATTTATTTACATGACAGAACATGAACATGAAAGATGTGCTGAAGAACATTTTTACAACAGTTTCAGATCAATAAAACAGGTCCATATTGTGTGCGTTCAGCTTAAAGATTCATGTGGAAAGGCAATAAAATGGAGAAGTGCATATAAATAACTACACTACATTCATATCAACCCGTATTTGCACTCTCCTTTTAAACACTTTTTTTAATTCAAATTTATACAACTGTTTGTTTTACGCGTATGTGTATGCTTGTATGTGTCGTATGTGTTTGCTGCTGATAACACTGTGAATTTCCCCACTGTGGGATCAATAAAGGAATATCTTATCTTAAATAAATAAATAAATCCCCTGCAAACATGTAAACAAACCCTTAAACAAATAATCAGCAGTGCATCATTTGGACTATATAGGCCCATTTAAATACAGATGTAGCTCATATTATATTTAGTCTAATCTGTGTTTGACACTTGTCCAATCTGTGTGCTGTAGTGTGTGCAGAAGGGGTTCGTGGCTGTGTCACATAAATCTGGTGCCATTTCACTGAATAGAAGCAAAGTTATTGAATTTTAAATATGTATAAATTTTCCGGTTAGCCCTGTGCAGACGGTCCCTAACCCTTCACTCAGTAACTGGCTCCACATTGGAGGTAATCCCATCTACTGATCGTTAAGGACTGTTTGTTTGGATGTAAACAGGGTTGTAGTTTCCTCTCTGTGTTACCAAAGACACATACAGTCGTCATTTGTGTCTCAGTGATTATTGATCGGTGATGAGGTGCATCAACCTAATTGATCAACCTAACTTGATGTGACTCTATTGCAAGGTTCTAATAGTTTTGGATTTTTCATTATACTTTAGTTTTATTTAGTTTTGCCTTTTTTTCTCTGATTCAGTTAGTTTTAATTAGTTTTTAGAGCAGGTTTGCTAGTTTTTATTAGTTTTCGTAATTTTCTAAATGCTTAGTTTTAGTTTAGCTTTAGTTTCTTTCTATCTTTTCTCTTCTTCACCATCGAATTCAGATAAATCCCAGACAGGACTCTGCTGCTTTCTCCCAACTTTAATCTCCATGTTTCCAGGTAGAGTGGAGACGAGAAGACGACTAAACAACAAGTGACAAGAAGTGACGGACTGTTAAATATCATATGGTGCCACCAGCTAAAATTGCTTGAGGGAAATAAATTGATTTTATGTCAATCCGACATTGACAAAGACGAAAACGAAGGGAGTTTTATCCAGAATTTTTATACATTTTAGTTAGTTTTGTAAACACACAATACAGTTTCAGTTAGTTATTGTTTTTTTCTTTTAATTATAGTTTTTATTTATTTCAGTTAACAACAATGTTTTTACAATTCGAGTTTTTGTCATTTCGTTAGTTTTCGTTAACGATAATAACCTTGCTCTTGTGTGATTCGTTCGATGCGGCGCTGCTTAATTATGATTGGCTGTTCTTATGTCTCTCAAAACATGGATGAATGATTTCTATTGAAATTGTATCGAGCATGTGTCATATTTCTATTGAGAAAAAGTTATATTGCGGTATATATCCTTATCATTTTATCTACCAGCACTAGGCCTTTACATTTCCATCTACTTTGTGCATTTGGTGCAAATTTATCCAATGATAAACTGAACGTCTCTAAAAGCTGCTGCTGTTTTTTTTTGTTTTTTTTTTTAGTTAAAAATCACCCAGAGTGTGTAAATGTGTTTGTGCAGTAAAGTAGCTCTTCCATAGTGGGCTGGTTTCACTTAGCAGTCCTGGAAGCTGTCCTAACTGACGGTTCAGTTTTATGGTCTGTCCTACAAGCATGTGGGTTTCAGTCTGGTCTTAGTTATATTTTAACATCATCTTACAAATAACAACATAAACCTACCACCTGTCAATGAAATGTTATCAGTGTTATTAGTGCGTGTCAGAGCGAAGCATTTAACCCATACAGACCCAGGGCTACGTTTGTGTCAGTTCCCAAATTAATTATTCTCTCTATTTAACGGTATTTAACAGTTTCTTAAGTGATTTGCCACCATTTATTATAATATTATCCTTTGTATTTATAATTCTTCACTGTAAATCCTGTGTTTTCCTATATTTAATTTCCTATATTCAATTAAGATGTTCTTGAAAACTCAGAGTTAATTCATAGGTTATTATATCAAAAACAGAGAAAACTGAATAAACAGTGTCTTTTTCAGTCCAATCTGTCATTAACTGAACATAAACCCAGTGTGTCCATCCACTGTCATTGATCCAACTAACTGGGGAATCCATGTTGTAGAAGATGACGGTGTTTCCACGGTAACTACGGAGCCTCTGAACGTCCAAATGGGTCATATCTGATGATCATGAAAAGATGAAGAACTGTATTTTACACCAATTATCGACATGGATTGATAGGATTAGTGGATCAACAGGAATTAAACAGTTTAGATCAGTAGATGGTTTTGGTCGCCAGTGGAGGTTTGGGTCTTTAAGGGTTAAGATCAAAGATGAAGCATATGTTGAGAATGACTCCATGACCGTCTTTTAAGTCATATTCCCTTCTGTTAAAGTTCATTGAGCTGAATCTTCTTACTTGTTTTGCCACATAAATGTTTAATTACATGTTGCAGAAACAACAGACCTGTTTAAATAAACTAGAGAAATCAAGTAAATCAGGGCTGTCAGACTCATTTTAGTTCAGGTTCCACATTCAGCCCAATATGATCTGAAGTGGACTGGACCAGTACAATAATAATAATACAATCATATATAGGCAAAATAATGTCAACCTCCAAACTTATCTCTAATTTTAGAGTGAAAAAAGTAAAATTACATTATTTATGAAAATGTTAACATGTATAAAGCATCCTTTAAAAAATGTGAGTAACATGAACAATCATGAACAAACTGAAATTTATTCAGATAAATGTGCAATTTTAACAATGGTAATTGATGCCTCAGTTTGTCATTTGTACATGTTCATTAACACTTACAGGTCACAGTGGATCTACAAATACAGAAAACATTTAATAACAGACAGAATATTAGAAAAATGGGAGTTACTTAAGACATTTCGGGTTCTTTATATTTGTTCAGGTTATTCACATTTTTTGTGAAAAGATGGTTTGTAAATGTGAACACTTTCATGTTGCCTAATTTTACTTTTTTACATTAAAACAAAGAGGAAAAAATTGGAGTTTTTCATTATTTCTAGGTTATTATGATAGTATTTTACTGGACTGATCAACTTTAGATCATATTGGTCTTAATGTGGAACCTGAACTAAAATAATTGTTAACATCTTCAGTGCAATTCTGGATTGGACCCTTTGGTGGGCTGCTTTTGGCCCACAGGCCGTATGTTTGACACCCATGAACTAGATCATCTGCAGTTTTTGAAGAGATTGTGTGTGATTGCTGATTTCATGGAGATATTTTTGTTAAAATCTGAAGGTTACAGTGGCCATGATGTCAGTCCCATAGACTCCCATTATCAGCTCAGGCAAAGACAGGAAAAGTACAAACCTTATACCCGGATAGTTTAAAAAGTATAAAAGGTATCAAAACATTGGACAGAAGTTTAATAGTTGAAAGTCTTGTGACTCGTTTAAAGTTGAAATTTGTTGAAGTTTGAAGTAGATTTATGCTGCCTTTCCACTACGTGGTACTGGCTCGACTTGGCCTTTTTGCATTTCCATACATAAAAGAACCTGGAATCTGGTACCTGGTACTAGTTGTTAGTACTTGTTCAGCCGAGGTTCCAAAATGGGTGAAGAGATACTAAAATGTGACATATAAACACTGCAGACCACTGATTGGTCAGAGAGTTGTATTTGCGTCAATGCATCATCATTGTGTGACCCACCACTAAGAAAACAAAACAAAACACAGATTCTGAAGTTTACAGTAAATCTATCGGTAAATTAATCCATGATGACAGCCCATAAAACAACACTATGGTCGGTCCAGGAGGTTCAGACATTTCTGTCCTTGGTGGCTGAAAAGATTCAGTGTGAGCTTGACAGGACAACACGCAACAAATGAGTTTAGCAGCAACTCTCTGAGCAGACGACATGAAAGTTATGCACAGCATCTCTATGATGACCAGGTGCTCTAAAGTCGGTTGTCCTGTAATGGAAACGGTCTCCAGGAATAGGACCTGGTACCTGAGTTGAGTTGAGCCGGTTCCACGTAGTGGAAACATGGCATTAGGTTGAAGGACTGTCCCATTCATTTCAACGGGGGAAAAAGTTGAATATTTTAAAAAGTATGAAACTTTACTTGTGATAGTTTAAAAAAGTATTAAAGGCATCAAAAAGTTGAATAGAAGTTTCATAGTTTAAAGTCCTGTGACTTGTATGAAGTTGAAAAGTGGAGTGGACAAAAAGTCATTCCATAAACATGACCATAAATCTGTGTTGTTTTGAATCTAGAATGCTCGTTCCCCCTGTATCTCCTACTAAATTCTAAAATGATGTGGTTTCCTGGTGTGTCCACACATACACACATGTTTGGGTTCAACTCTTCTTCTTCTCTTGTTCTAACATCCATCACCATGTGTTTTTTTTTTTTTTGTTCATGTGACTTTAGTTGCGCTAAAAGGTCTTTCCATTACAGTTTTGCGCGATATACCAATTTTGCTACACCCTAAAAACCACCTCTTGCAAGAACAAAAACTTTTTATCCAAGAAACAAGAGTTTTGGCAAAATTGTCATTTTTCCATTAGGCAAATTTTTATGCGCAAGTTACATTCACGCAGTTTGAGGCTCAATGATGGAAAAGTGCCTAGTGAGTCCACAGTAGATCTAACAGTAGATTAGAAGGCGCTGACTTGACTCTTTTACAGTATAGAAGTGTTTCCAAAAGGCTTCTTCTGTCATTTTCTCACATGCAGTGGAATAATCTGTGGAAAATGTGACAGTGGCATCAGTGGTGGATTATGTTGTGAGCTTCTTTGTGCTGAAGCTGAAAAGGTTGTGCAACAGGCAGATGGAGAGCATGAAACCACTTTTCTCAAGTTCTGTGTATTTAATTCAGTGAGACTTTTCTCAGCAAGAACAGAGTGGCCTTTTTATTGAGGAATCTAGAGTAACAATCTCAACTCCACAAGTGACTATAAACCTGATCAGGAATTAAAGAAAGTCATTTGATGGCACAATATTTTTGAGAAACTTTCATAGGCTGTAGAATAAAGATCTTTTGTCTGATGTCTTAACAAAGTAAAGACAATGAAAATGAAAACTAAATCAGAAAATTAGGCTACACGTGTATTTAAATCATTACATATTTTGCCTCATTTTCATCTTGTTACATCACTAGTTGCTTTTCCATTGAACATATTCGTAAAACTTTACTGATGTTTACTAAATGTTGAAAAAATAGAAGTGTGTAATGACGGTTTTCCATTAAATCACAAAAGTGGTGATTTATTTATTATAGTGAGCTGTCAGGAGAAGTCATTTCATAAACATGGTGTCGAACACAAATATCACGTTGATTTACAGATATATTCATATTTGTCTCATAGCGCCATCTAGGTCCTGGAAAATGCTCTCATTTCTTTGTTGTTTTGAAACTAGAATTCTCTAGTTAGGCAAAAAGGTCTTTCAATTGTAGTTTTGTGCGATATGCCAATTTCACTACGTTCGAAAAACCACCTCTCGCAAACGCAAAAACTCTTCATTGAAAAATGAGAGTTTTGGCGAAATTGGTCGTTAAAGTTTTATGCGCAAGTTATATTTGCACAATTTGAGTGTCAATGGAAATGCAACTAGTCTAGTGTCATTAGTTTCCTCAGTGTGTGTTATTTTTGTCTTGATACATCTTTTATATTGTTTTTGTGGATTTTGTGACATAGGATTTTCTTCTTTTCATATAGTGTTTTGCAAGGCAAAGTTGAAATTAAAATAATCAAATGACGATGTTTACGGTCTTTCCATGTATTTTTTTCCTTCTCTCATCTTTTCAGTCGTTTCAGACAAAAACACACTCGTCATCTTGTTTTGTAATTTCACGATTTAGCATTAATTTGAATGAAAGCGATCAAAATGGGCACCAAAGTTTATGATGAAGAGCACCTTTGATCGTACATTTCCATCCTGGTTTTATTTCCAAACCGTTGAGCGTCGTTGGCAGGTGTCTGTCAGACCAGAGTCGTGACTCAACCGCCTCATTCACGGTTTATTTCTGAACTGAAACTGTCTTTTCTGGTAACAGTCAAATCCTGAATTCACACACACATGCCTAGGTGACGAATTAGTTGCTTTCTTTGTGTCAGGTTCACTTTTTCCTTTTTTCTTTGTCATTCTGTGGCTTTTTCCCTCTCGCTCTTGTTCTTTATCTCTAAATCGGTCTTTCTTGCGTTTTGACTGTAATGCAAGACATGAAAGACTGTCAGTGTGGTGCTTTTTCATGCTATAACCACTGTCAAAATGCTTAATTTGCCTCTCAGGGACTGTAATCACCTTTCTTTTCAAGTGTAAATATGCACTGACATGTGTTTGTTATTGTGATGTTTCCCAGTCATAATATTCCATCTCCTCTGTTTACTGTATGTACTGGCACTCCTATAGCATTAGCATTAGCATTAGCTGCCATACTCAGACTTCTATCAAGGATGCATATGTGCATTTGATCAGTTCTATAAGTAAGTATTTATGTGCAGATATATTAACTCTTTCAGCTGTGTTTTGGACTTTAAATGTCTTGTCTGTGTCTTTGAGGCTCATATACAACACATCTAGATCTCCCTCCCTAAAGAAATCCAATCTCAAGGCACTTCCTGGAAAAAATAAAGGTTAAATAAATAAACATTGCATTTAAAACTGCAGGGTTTGATGGTTTTTTTATTGTCACTGGGCAAAACCATCCATAATTACCTTTCAGGATCTAGTAATTTAAGTGAGAGGACGTTCGACATCTGCTGTTTGACGTGTGTTTTCAGGCTGCACACGTGCCATCCTGCAGATCCTTACATTTTCAGACAGGTAGCAGGTTAAGTGTGTGATTGACAGCTCTAATTACTAGGGATGCACAGTAACTATCGGCACTGATAATTATTGGTCCAATATTGAAAAAAAATCCACATTAAATTAAATCATCAAAAAAAAAGGTGCACAATCCAACAAGATGAAAATGATGTAAAATTTGATTATTTGTGGATTTAAACTCTTCCCAGTGGTCTGAATACTCTGCATTTTAGACCAACATCACTACAATATTAACAGTGTCAACGTTAAGCACACAAGCTTCCACATTTTCATGTACATGTAGGCTGAGCTGCCATGTTTCCGTTAATGAGCACATTTCTACACAGAAATGCAAAAGATGTTGAAAATGTAGATGAAAGGAAAAAGATTTAAAAGACACAACAAGATGTGGGCTACATGTTGTAAAAGGCACAACCAGGCAAAAATGATGTAAAATGATAAAAGAAGTTAGAGGAACATAAGACGGAAAATGATGGAAAAGACAAACACACACCTTTGTGTTTATTTGAAAGAAAATTAACAAACCACTAAATCAGGGACTACAGGTATGTTTTCATTTTGACAAATCTTTTTTTTTTTTTTTTTTTTTTTTTTTTTTTTTTTATAGATTGGTTTTGTCCTGTTGGGTCTTTAAAAAAAATTATAACTGTCCAACTTCTGGAACTTCTAATCAGCTGAGATGGAAGTGCTCATTGCAGATACATGTCCATCCTTCTTGTATAGCTCTGGGCCTTTGTGTTAGAAGTGCATACTTACTGACACACAGACACACAGACACACAGACACACAGACACACACACACACACACACACACACACACACACACACCTACTGGCCCATTAGTATTGTAGTCTGGCTAAAACATCTGGTGGCTGAGGAGCTTTTCAAAGTACTCTTTGTTTTCAGTGTGTGTTCATGTGTTGGTGTGAGCGTGCGCCGTCCTGTGCATGTGTGCGTTTGTAATAAGGGGCCATTTATAGTGTCCCATAAAAAGAAAAGTATGATTTAAACAACCAGCCGCTCCAGCCACTGTGATTTTGCGCATGCTTCCAACACTGAAAAACTAATATAGAGTAAGTATAGGATAAGCATGGAGCTAATGAGTTAAATTCATAGCTGAGTAGTCTCATTCATTGGATTATTTAAGTCATGTGACCCAGGTTGTGTGGACAACAGGAAGAAAGTAGTGGAAGACATGATGTTTGAGCTGCAGCTATTGATTAATTTTGAAATCCATTAATTTATTTCAATTTATTTTTTAATTTACTTTGATTTGATTAAACGATTTTTTGAATAGGCGATAAAAATAGTAAAAATATGAAAAAGACATGTCTGAAAATAGTAAACAACTTGTCATTTATTCCAGAACCAGCTGAAACAACCACAAAAAATATAAAAGTAAAAAGACTTAGAAAAAATATCTATAATTATTATATAGATTTTCACTAAGGCTACGTTCGCACAGCAGGTCTTAATGCACAATATGGATTTTTTGGTGAAATCCGAATTTTTATTTTTATTTTTTTGTATATTACATATTCCACATTAAATACGACTTCTATCAGTTTTGAGTCTAAACTGAATGTGACCCTGAAGTGACCCACATGCACAAAAGAGGTCCTGATGGAATACGTTATCACGCAGACACACACTGTGTTCATGGAGGAAACGCTCCTGGGACGCAGAATTGTGACATATGTCGCGTTTCAATGATGTAAAGGTCAGATAAATGCGACTTGGCTGTTCAGACTGAAGTCGCATAGTAAAATATTAGATACGTATCAGATTTAGGACCACATATGAAAGTGGTCTGGGTCAGATTTAGGACCACATATGAAAGTGGTCCAGGTCAGATTTAGGACCACATATGAAAGTGGTCTAGGTCAGATTTAGGACCACATATGAAAGTGGTCTGGGTCAAGTTTAGGACCACATATGGAAGTGGTCTAGGTCAGATTTAGGACCACATATGAAAGTGGTCGGGGTCAGATTAGTGCTGTTCAAACTGTCTTTAACAGATCAGATACAGGTCACATATGGACACAAAAATCAGATTTGGGACACATTTACCTGCAGTCTAAACACAGCCTTGGTCACATTAGTACAGTTCTATGTAGCCGATGTTAAAGTGGCAAAGGTTTGTTGTTGACGTTGGTGCTGTGGTGTCGTTTTGGTTGGTTCACAGAGTAGAAAATCCTATTGATTCATATAAAAACTTGGAAAAATAGATATTTCCACAGTTGAAACATTTTTGTGTCGGTTCACAGAGAGCTGTTTGTATGTCACACCATTCACAGGGTTGTGTTTGTAGGATCTGAATCTGCTGAGGCTCAACAGAACTTTTAAATGCCGCATATTTGAATGTTAGACTAGGTGTGATGTCCACTGTAGTATCCTCCGGTCCTTGTCCAGGGTTCGTACAGGGGCTTGAAATCCTTGAAAATGCTTGAATTTCAATGCTGTGTTTTCAAGGTCTGCAATTATAATCAAATCTACTTACACAGAGGTGATGTAGATGTAGAAAAATAAAACTTTATGCCATAAAGAACATTCCAGGTGTTCTCAGGTCGACTCCAGGTACATTTGTATCTTAATCTTTGTCTCTTTGGTGGGATTGAGTCTGAAAAACACCAAGTGACTTCCCTTTTTTTGGGTAAAACTTTGTGTTCTCCTTTAGTTTATAAACTTTTTGCAGTTATGAAACATAATTTTAGATGTTTATAGCATAATACAATGTACACCATTGTGATTAAAAAGTGACAAAAATAATCCTGAGTATTAGGGGTGGGAATCTTTTACTATCTCAGGATTCGATTCGATTCCGATTTTTGGGGCTATGATTCGATTCAAAACGATTTTCGTTTCAAAATGAATTGATTCCTACTGATTTGTGCTTCAGTCTATAGGTGTGTAAAGGATCCTCATGATCTACTCTAGTCTGGTTTGCCAGACAGAATGACAAATGCACACATTCAAATGTCTTTTTCACATTTATTCAGTTTTAAACATTTATCCATGCTTGGTGAGGTTCATCTGTGTGTGTTGGTTTTCCTCTGGTATCTGACTGTGTCCCCGTGTCCTTAAACTCTGGGTGATGCAGTCTCAAACTGAGCTCAGCAAATACTGTTGGATGTGACGACAGTTTATTACATTTGGCATGCTATACATACACATTTTCATCCTTTCGTGTGTTATTTAACACCATTTGATGGCGTGTCAATGCACTAGCCACTAATCGTGCTAACTGCTAACCCTAATCGCTAATCGTGCTAGTCGCTAACTGCTAACCTTAAGCCTAACCGCTAATGTTGTTGATGTGAGACTGCGCATTTGTGGTGCTCCCGAAGTGCTTCATCTGCAGTTTCCAAACCTTCCACACTGTGAAGCTCAGGTCAGCCTCGGCCTTCCCGGACGATCGGTAAAAATAGGACCAATGGCCCTGTAGCTTACCGGCACTTCCAATCTCTTATAATGGGGAAATTTTTCAAAGTCGCACCAAATCCAGAATCAGAGCCGGATCCAAATAATTTCACTGACTTTTGTTGACATCATCATAAAGAAGCTGTATACCAAGTTTGAAGTCAATTGGAATTGTAGTTTCGGAGAAGAAGACTATTGAAATTTTTGTAACGGACGACAGACGACAACAGACGATGACGCCGGAGGCCGCATGACGACAATGGCGTACAGCCTATCGGCCGGTAAGATAATAACCAAAATGAGTCCAAAACTTTGCCTTCAACGAGGAAGGGGCCGGTTGAATTTCTCTTTCCTCCTTCATTAGTTTCCTCTTTCTTTTGGTGCTTCCTGCACATGCGTATGTTCCAGAACTGACTGCGTGATGACGTCAGAATGTCCCACGTACAAAACGGAGGCAGACTACCAGTGGATTTGTTTTATTTTTAAAATCGATTTTGGGACATTTTAAATTAATTCTGAATTGTAGTAAAGGAGAATTGTGATTTTTATATGAATCACACCCTAATCCTGAGTCTATGTATTCCCATAGATATGGATTTGACCCCAGTGACAAGGGGCTGTTCTAGAAACATCTGAAAATGACACTTAAAAGTGCTTGAAAAGTACTGACTCTTTCTCATACAGGAAGTCATTCTGTCTTACAACTGCAATAAAGACTTTCAAATGTGAATTTTGCAAGATATTGTGGGAGGTAATATGTGTAAAACCACCAAGTTTTCCCACTATCCCAGTAGCCTGCAGCGATCCACCACCAGGACTCACCTTTGGGTCCTGAACCAGCACACCAAAACCACAGAGATCCATGAAATCTGTCACCATCAGCATGTTTCTTTTTGAGGATAAATAATATTTTGGATGGTCAGCATGTTTTCGTCGAATGTGTGTAAAAGGGGAAGTCTGGTAGCGTTGATAATAGACGGAGTTAAAGACGGCGGCGCTCTCCTTTTAAGGAGCATGTAAGTGATATTTGTCATGATCAGCATGTTTTTTTTTTGCGTCATAAAAAAGATGAACGTCGACTTAGTGATACGTTTGTATGCGTGTGTGGCAGTGTGTGTTTTTGTCTGAGTGTGAAGAAGTGGATGTATGGATAGATGGACCACGGAGGGAGGTGGGTGTGTTTTTGAAATGGAAATGAAGGGGGCACACATCTGGGGGTCTTTGAGACTTTTGTTGGGGGGGTGGGGGGGGTCAGAGGCCCACGGTTAGAGGAGTGTGAGTGTGTGTGTGTGAGTGGATAGTGGGGGGTGGGAGTCAGTTGGGAAAGAACGGATGCAGACGAGTGAAAAAGAAAGGCCAGTTTGGACGGAGACACGTTGTAATGTTGAGACAGACATTTAACGGACATCAGAAACAGAAGGACGGTCTGTCTCCTCTGGTCTTCCTCACAGTACTTGGCATTTTCTTCCTCTGCTGTTGAAAATAAATAGAATAACAAAATTGAATAAGAGTGAACAGTGAACAGATCTTTAAATGATGGTGTTCTCCACCTTAGATGAAAATGCACAACAGAAGCCCTGCAAAAGTTTGATGAGCAAAATAATCCACATGAACAAAATAGTCACTAAACTGAACAAGAAATGTAACAAAAACAACTGAAAGTATCAATCTAAGGAAGAAAATAAACAGGAACAACTGATGCTTCTGTGTAAATTCATATTTTTGAATATCTAAAAGTATAAAAAGAGTCAAACTTCTCTGTTGACATTAGTGTTTAGCTTGTGTTTGTAGAACTGTAAACCTGTTTTAAATCTGCTTGAACTCATAAATTCCCTTTAAAGTCAAAATGTGAGAAGGCTGTGATGAAAGAGGGCTCATGAAGCCAGTCCGAAGAAGAAGGCTAAAATGGGAAGGGGTGTTTGGACAATGAAGGGAAGAGGAATGGAGGGAAGATGAAAGGATGAATAAGGATGAATGGACGAATCAGGATCTACTTTGCATAGACACGAGAATGGGAGGAGGAGGAAAAGAGAGGAGGGAAAAGGGGCAAAAGATCACTGGCTATAGTCAGAAACTTTACGGCTGACACTTAAATTTACTTGGTCCCTGTGTGTGTGTGTGTGTGTGTGTGTGTGTGTGTGTTGGGGGGGTGCAATAGCACAGTGGGGGGGCACGGCGTTTGTTCTCCAACATGGCTTTTGGGCTTTTTAGTGCTTCACACACACACACACACACACACATACTGTCCTGTCCCCTTGGAGGCACATTTCACCTCTGACGACGCTTCTGTCTTCTTGCTCTTTTTCATTCTTTTTCACTCTTTTTCATTCTTTTTCTCTCTTTTTCACTCTTGACGAGTCACTTTAATTACCTGATTACATTCCCACCTCCAGTGAACTAAAGTGTGGATCACCAAAACACAGATCCAGTGGGTTCATCAGCTCCACTAGAACAGTTACACCACGTACATACCACAGCGACATTATGTCAAACCGCTAAAGTTTAATATGGTTTGGTCCTTTGGTCACATGACACCGACATTGTCAGTGTCTGAAACAGACTGATCTCATAAAATCGTGTTGTATGTGACTCCACTTTATTGCATTGGGCATGCTATAACCTATGCATTTTCATCCTTTCGCGTGTTATATAATGCCATTTGATGGCGTGTCAGTGCGCTAGCTGCTAATCGCTAACCTAACTGTTAATCGCGCTAGCTGCTAATCGTGCTATTCCCTTACTGGTTTACTGGCACTGATACTGGTTTACTGGTGCTGATACTGGTGTACTCATACTCCATCACCTTGAATCAGCGTTGTTTCATCACTTACAGCCAATGGCTGCTCCCATAGGTTCTGCCCCTGCCGGTAAATTCATGTAATAAAAAGGTCCAGTGTGGTGCATTTGAGGATTTTTTTATTTTTTAAACTGGATTTGTGCCTCTCTTGCTTTTAAGTGAGGCAAAAATCACAATCAGTGCTGTAAGCCTGACCAGTACAGGTTCACTTTAAGGTGGAATAACTGCAGAAATGTGAAAATATACCTTGACATTTTGAAATGAGTAATCTTTGCTTAAATGGCAATCATAATCACAATTGCTAAACATAACCCTTAAAGACCCAGTGTGACTTTTGCAGCAGTTCCCAAATTAATGTTTCTCTCTATTTAACCTTTCTTAAGTGATTTATCACCATTAAAAAAAAAAATGTTATCCTATTTTCCTATTTTGAGGTTTTTTTTGTGTGAAAATCAGGTATTTTCCCATAATTAATTCACTGATCGTGTAAATGTTCATTAAAACTCATAGTAAAGTTGATGGTTATTATATCAGAAACAGAAAAAACTGAAGAGAAAGTGACTTTTTCAGCAAAGATTTCATTAATTAAACATAAACCCAGTGTGTCCATCCACTGTCATTGATCCAACTCCATGGGTTTTACTGGTGAATCAATGTTTAGCATTTCCGCTTGTACAGTTTATTAAATGGTTTATAAGACGTATTATACATATATATAATATATAATAGGTCAGACAAACGTCCTGTCCCCTCAAACGAAAGTTTGTGAAGATTCAGAAGGTAGGGAACAGATAAATGAGCCTTAAGTTTCACTTTCACTTGCTCGGTCTTTGGTGGCACAGACCACACTGCTCCGTACCCCCCCCTTATAATAAGTATTATTAGTAGGATGGAAATCTTTTGTTCCAGTTGTTTGCTTTTGTTTAACTCTACCTGTTTCCTCTGGCTGTGGTGTGGCTGGTCTTCTAATTCCGTTCAGTTTTCATACTGTTTGGGATGTCGTCTCTTCAGCTGATTGAACAGGTTCAGAGTGTTGCCATCTGACATGCGACTGTGTCTGTGCAAATTTTGCAAGTTACTGTTGTTTGCGCTTTGTCATTTGGGGAAATCCAAACCAATTCCATACGATGGAAGTGCAGTTCTTTATAGGAAGTAACTAGTCTGTTTCACTGTCAGCCATGATTCCACTACTCAACGTGAAATCCACGTGACGTGGATGTGAACCAACATGATGTGTCTGTGCAGAGGTGTCAGGTAACAAAGTATTTGTACTTCGTTACCTTACTTAAGTAGAAATTTGCGTTCTGTATACTAAACTGGAGTAATTATTTTTCAGCTGACTTTTTCCTTCTACTCCTTACATTTTGAAAATAGCCTCATTACTCCTGTTTCATTCTGGCTTTTTATTGTTCAAATTAAAAAAAAAAACAAAAAACTTTCCTGCAGTTCAGACTGTCAGACAGACTTCAGGAGGTGAACCTGTGAGCTGATGCAGTAAACACACTCTGTTTGATCACAAGGTAAACTGCATTAAATAGTCTGATGCACCTGTAGAACAGGCCTGGTTCTAGGGAGGTCAAGAGGGGACAGTGCCCCTTAAACAAACATATTGCCTCCTTAAATGACAATTTGTGAAGTTTCAGGAGGTAGGGAGAAGGTAAATGAGCTTCACAACAGCCGGAGACTCAGAGGAATTAGTAACGCCTGTTAAGTTTCACTTTCACTTTGCAAAAGGACGTACGGTGGTATGGTCTGTATGTACGCATTGTAAGGTATGTGTGGCACAGACCACACCCCCATGTATAAACCCCCTGCAAAATTATTGTAGTAATTTTGAAACTGCAATTATTCTCTGACAATAATTGTAGCACCAATATCTGTAATCCTTACATCTGTAATTTGGTGTTAGGTCGGTGTTAATTTTGGCCCCTGGTCCCGGGTCATTGTCTTATTTATTTATTTATTTTTTTGAGACAATGAAGTAGTAAAGGATGTTTTCATTGCTGTAAAACTTCTGTACTGGAGTAGTGACTCACATTGACAGAATGATACTTGGCTTTGTTCAGCGCTGAATGGAGCCCAGCCCCACATTGACATCACTGAGGCCTTGAAAACCTCTGAGTCCAGAGCTTCCCGACAGTGTTGAACAGGGAAATGCTGCTTCACTTGGCCGCCGTGCAGATAGAAGGGCTCTGGAAACCAATATAAAGTCAACATTGTGGCTTAAAAATGTTCCGTTGTGTGTCTGTGTGTGTGTCTTAAGTTTGTCCAGACATTTTTTCCCGTCGGGCCAGCCGCTCGCAGGAAACGTCCGATTCTCCAGGAATGGAAAGTGTGTGTGTGTTTGTGTGTGTGTGTGTATATGAGAAAGACTTGTGTTGAATTAGTGTAGCTGTGTGTGTACAGCGTTGTGTATTAGTGTTAATGTGTGTGCTTGTATGTGTAACTGACATAATGTTTGAGCTTACCCAGACAGAGACAAACCAAACTATGACACACATATGTATGTATAGGGGTGTGTGTGTGTGTGTGTGTGTGTGTGTGTGTGTGTGCATATACATCAGCTTTGCCTGGCAGACTGGGTGCGCCAGTGGGGTGTGTGTATAAAGTGTGTGTGTGTTTCTGGCAGAGCTGTAGTTTGCTTTCCGTATTTTGGGGGAAAAGACAGCTCGGCAAGAGTCAACAATAAACATGTTGATTTATGCAGCTACTAGTTCCTTCCATTACGCCTACAACCAGCACTGAAGCAGAGATTGTTCTCCATTATTTTTGATGCATGAAAGTCTTAGCTGTGGAGAGCAGGGTCAGAATCAACAGGCCCACGTTGATTTATGCAGCTGCCGCCTTTCTGCTACTATTGTACACTGACGGGGGACGGTAATATCATCCACATACAGGGAGGGTCTTTCCTGTGGTTGGGGAGTTTGTCTGGTCTACTGACCACAGTGGCTCTAATCCACCTTTACTGATTAAAAAGACACGTCTGACATTCTACTAGAGCTGAGACATTTGACAGCACTTACTCTTAAACTTTATGTTTTTGATAAATCCTTTCAAACAGCTGGATAATAAACAACCAGTGTTGATATCCTGATATATTCACACATTAGGGCTGTAACTAATGATTATTATAGTCGACTAGTCCTCCACTACTGTAAGCACTAGTCGAATATTCAGATTATGAACTGAAAAAAAAAAGGCTCTTATTTATATTTATTACAGCAATAAAACACATATTCTTTCCTTTAGAAAGAACATTTGCTGCGCAATTAGAATACATAAGAAAATTTGTTAAGGAAATTTTCAATTCAATATCCAACCCGTATGCCTTTTTTCCTCAGAAACAAAAGTGCATTTTGTGCAGAACAATTCCAGTGCCTAACAGTTTGTTAAAAACAAAGTTACAACCACAAATATTAGTCTTTACATAGTTTTCAGTTTTGAATATCAGAGACCAGAGATGGGTTTTCATCTGAGTACATCTTTAATAAATAACTGTGTGGTTTCTTCATCTTTCAATCGGGACTTAAATTCACTTTTAAATTGGAAGAAATAATGATTTTATATCTGTTTATCTTTTTTTTGTACTGTGGTATATTCCATTTGACCTTTGACCTTTTTAACCAAGGCTACGTCCACACCATAATGCTCCTAGTATTTTTCTTTCGCAGATTCTAAAAGTTTTGCGTCTGTACACGTATCATTTCAATAAATATCTGCATCCAGGTGGAAACCGTCAAACTGGGTTAAACGGCAGGATACACTCAAACCACAGAAGAATGCATGGTCCGGGTCGTCCTTCTACCAGGACACTGTGGTGGATTTAAAAGTATCTGAGGTGTGGATCTGTTTCTGCGTCTCTTCTGATTGTCCAGTTGGTACAGCAGTACCAGGTTTAGTTGGACTAGTGCTAATAAACTGAGCAGCACAAACACAACTCTGGAATCTGCCGTTGTTGTTGTTGTTACCAGATGTTACATCCAGGATTTTCTTCTTCTGGTCACATGGTACTGTGGCATCATGGTTTCCATACAGTGGTGTTGTACCTATCCATACACCAACGCCAGGGCGGAGCTGGGAGATTTTTCCGCTCTGGGACCCGTTCTCCAAAAATTCCATTTCAGGACCACGACAAACACCGGTGTCATGTGGATGAAAGGCCCAGATGATATTAAACTTTAGTGAATTGACGTAATTTGGTTGTGGCATGTATGGGCTCTGAGCCATGTATTCCATGAAGACAGCAGTGGGTGTGGTCTACAGCGGTGGGTGTGGTCCACAGCTGGAGGCGGCAGTGCCACAGGTCTATGTGTATCAGAGGACAAGTCACCTGTCACCTGGTTTGATCCGTTGCGTTGGACCGTTTCTTTCAGCTCTAATGGAACACGGCGGTGCCCACATGTGGCAGGTGTATGTTTTTCAGTGTGAAACTTGTTTCAGAGTGAACCTTGAAAGCTGTGAGTGTAGTTTACAGTAATGATTGGATAAACCACTCCCTGAGCTTCAGCGCCAGCAGCTCAAAGATCTGGTTGATCAGGGTAATTAACTGGTGTCATTTACAAAGGAGTAATCTAGTCAGGATGATCCTGTCAGGACATTGTGTTCTTGTTTCACAGATACACGACTGTAAATATCCAAGCAGAGCTGATGAGGCTGATGACAGACACCAGTAGTCTGAGGATATTTGATACTTGTTTGAAATATGAATTCGGACACTGATTACAGGGTCGGTAGGGGGGCTTGAAATCCTTGAAAATGCTTGAATTTCACTGTTGTGTTTTCAAGGTCTGAAAAGTGCTTGAATTTTAGTGAAAGTGCTTAGATTATAACTCTATGATATGATTTATTAATTTTTACATTAACTCAAACCAAAGTTAATTAGAGAGAGGTGATACAGTTTGAAAAATAGAACTCTCAGGTGTCCTCAGGTCCACTCCTGGTACATTTTTATCTTAATCTTTGGCTCAGTACGAGTGTCCCTTTTTTTGGGATAAAACTTTGTGTTCTTTAATTCCTAAATTTTCTATTATGAAACATATTTTTAGATGTTTATAGCATAATACAATGTACATCATTGTGATAAAAAGTGACAAAATTAATCATGAGTTTTTTATGTATTCCTCTAGATATGTGTTGAACCCCAGTGATAAGGTGCTGTCCCCTTAAAAGTGCTTGAATTTGACCTTGAAAAATGTGTCCAAACCCTGTGATTAAAAATGTTCTTTTTGTGGTCAGCGCTAGACGGTTCTGAGTGGAACGTCAGCGTCAGAGTGGAGCTTGTATCCTGAAACGGCATCCAGTGGGACCTGTCATTTTCGTCCAGTCCAGTCCAGGTGTAAAAGCCTTATTGTTTTTAGTGTTTCCATCCGTCCTGTTAACACAGAGCATTTCTAATGGAGCTGTCAGTCAGTGAGACACAGTCATTATCTACTTTATCCAAGGTCAAAACTGGAATAACTATCATCTCTGATACCGCCCTTACTTTAACAAACTGTACCTTAGCAATTTCTTCAATTTATGATGTCAATTTCAGAGCTTTTGTAGAAAAAAACCTTTCATGGGCTTCTGGTAATTTCATAGTGTGTTTAGAGGAGGAATGAGCAACAGATGCATCTGTCGTGTCGTGTCGGGTTTGCCGGCGTTTTTGTGCGTGTCATTCAGTGTTTGATGTTAACTCTATGTTGCACTGGTGATGAGTCAACACACAAAGAAAAAAACAAGGAGCTCCCTTAGCTTTCCGGTGTGTGAGTGTGTATTTATCTAGGGCAAACATAGTCCTGCTGTTCACCTAAAACCACTCAGTGAGTCCTCAGATCGTGGAACATTATGAAAACCATCAGTGATTTAATGTCGTATATGTAATCAAATGGAAACGTACCTGCATTTGAAGGCCCGATACTCAAAATGAAACAAGTCAAATACTGTAGGAAAAAGTGCATTTATTTGAGCTATAATTAGCAGAACTTAGAACCAAACTTTTAAAACCCAGTTAAAATCTCCTTTGATCAGATTTTTCCTCCTGTCTGCCTGAAATATTTGCTGGAGCTTTTTTGCACATACCGCTTTGTGAATCTGAAATACAAACATTAAAATCAACTGAATAAGCCTGTAATTTTAGAATAAAAAACAATGTGGTTTCCTGTCTGTGCGATGTGTAATTGATGGAATGTGGAACTTAACTGAGTCTACATGACATTTCATAACAAACTGAATGTGTCTCATATCTGTCCGTCCATCTGTCCATTTGGTTTGCACTGATAAACGATAACCTTTAATTGCGAGGATCAGCGTTGTGTGCTGTACTTGAAATCTAAACAATAAATGGGACTAAATAATTCATTTCAGATGGAACAGTGGGGCTGAATGTGAAACAATGTGCCCTCTGTGCTCTAATTGGTGGAACATGGAGCTTAAATCTGTCTACATAGCATCTAAAAACACACGGAGACACATCAAAAAGGCCTTTCAAAGACAATCATTTTCCACAGGGACACGGAGGGGGGGGGTTGCTGAAAGATGGGGAAGAAACATGCGTAATTAGTTTGACCACCATGTCATTTGAAACAGCATAAGCAATAACAAATCACAAAACAATAAAAGATGAGAACAAAGATAAATGAAAGGGCTGGAGTTTCAGGCTGAAAATGATTGAAAATCAATTTGCATGTTTTATAAGTCTGTATGTTCCGCATGCACGTTAAAGTGCTTGATGTGCATGAATACGTGTGCACATGCCTGTGTGTGTGTGTGTGTGTGTGTGTGTGTGTGTGTGGGGGGGGGGGTTGGTGAGTGGGTATTTGTGTGTAATCATGTACGTCAGGCCGTCATGAATGGTGCATTTGAGACAGAGCGGAGTGTGGAGTTCCTCGGGCTGGACCAAATTGGAAACAGAAAAACAAACATTCCCTAGGAACCCCCCCACACACACACACCATTACACCCCCCCTACACACACACACACACACACACACACACACACACACACACACACACCCCTCCCTCCTCCATCGTCTGCTGGCTAGTGGCACAGTCCAACCTGTCTGGGACAATGTAACGGTCTATAGTCGGACCGGACCACACACGTTTGCGGGGGGTGGGGGGGGGATGGGGTGTATCTCAGCCACAATGACACTTGGAAAAACAGACAGAGGACGGGCTCAGTGATAGATTGATGGAAAAGACAGCGATGGAAGCGACAAAAAAGCAAGAGGTTGAAAAAGCGATGAATGTGAAAACGTAGATAAGTCAGAGTGGAGGAGTGAAGGAAAAAAGAGCAGAGGCAAACACCGAGCGAGTAAATGAGTAAGCAGCAGCCCCTCTGAGTCACCGTTCAGCAGGGAAAATATTTACAGTCACACTGTCAAGAGAAAACCCTCCTCCTCCTTCTCTTCTCTTTTCTTTTCCTGTTGTGAATACAACTGATGACACTGGTCTACAAGTCAGACACTTCCAGAATCAAAGCAGTCCACCACATGTGTGTCACTGATCCAGACTAATCCAGTCAAAGTGTTGGGTGGTTGTAGATTCACAGATCCAGTCTGGAGTCAAAATGTGGAATTCTGACAATTTACCAGAGAATGGGTTTAAGTCCAAAGGAATATTAGTGTCAGATCTATCAGTTCTACTTCAAACACTGTCTGCACATGACAATACATGGACTGTACAGGTTCTAACAGTGGAACATTTAGACATCTATTGGATAAATGGACACAAACCAACATATATGTGGAAGAACACACCATCATATGGATTAAAACATGAGCTAAACAGCACTTTGGTCATTAGTTTATGATTCATCTGATTAAAGTCAGATTTATTACATTTAATGTCTGAGGCAGATATTTACTTAGAAATAGTAGAACAGTGTGACCAAATCACCGTCTTCATCTTCTGTCTTCTTCTTCTGTTGTCTTCTCCTTCCATCTTCTCCTTCCATCTTCTTCTTCTGTCTTCTTCTGTTGTCTTCTTCCTCTTCTTCTGTCTTCTTCTTGTGTCTTCTGTTTCTTCTGTCTTCTGTTGTCTTCTCCTTCTTCCATCTTCTTCTGTTGTCTTCTGTCTTCTGCCTTCTTCTGTTTCTTCTTTCTTCTGATGTCTTCTGTCTTCTTTCATCTTCTTCTTCTGTTGCCTTCTTCTGTCTTCTGTTTCTTCTGTCTTCTTTTGTTGTCTTTTGTTTCTTCTGTCTTCTTCTGTCTTCTGTCTTCCGTCTTCTTCTCCAGCTCTAATAACTGAATACTTGTATGTGTGTATCAGTCTTGTACAAACCTGGAGTCAGTGTGTGTATATGCTCGCTGTCATTTCACTGTTATATTTTTGTTGCCTGGGGGGACATGTGGCATACAGTGTATAGGGATGAACCTTAAATATATGTTTATATATGTAGCGCAGTAAATCTGTAACACTTTACCTGGAGGAAATAGAAAGTCATCTTAACAACTGGTTTTGCAAAACATATAGTCTCACAAATGCTGCACGTTTAGCATGGGAGGGTCTTAAAATGAGTCATGATTTCAGTAATGACTCATAATGGTATTTATTTTTCATGCCTGCGTTTTCTTGTCCCATTGCAGATAATGACACAGTAGGTTTGACAAATGGTTCCTCTGTTCATGTCTCTGTGTAGAAGTCAACAGCGTGTTTAAGCAGGTGAACAGCTAAACTGGGATACAACACCTTTTTCATCTGAGGGCTGTAGTACGGTTTAAGGTAGAGGATATTGTAGCAGTCGATTACAAGATAAACGTGAAAGCATTATTTCCTTTCAGTTTTATATTTTATCTTTGAGTAAAAGTTGAAAGTTTTAAATTTCTTATAGAAGGTGATGCAAGAGCAGTGGAAAAAAAAAAACTAAACAAAAAGTGGCTTGAAAGACAGAACAAAATGAAAAATTAATATGAAAATAGATGCAATGAGACAAAAATGAACATGAAGAAACTAGAAAAGCACCCAGAGAGTGCAGACCTCCACCAAAGCAGATCAGTGCCCCCCCCATCACCACCAAAATGTAATCATTTGTTCCTTGTGCTATCAACATTTCCTGAAAATTCCATCAAAATCCATCCATAACTTTTTGAGTTATCTTGCTAAGAGACAAACAGACAAACCCCGATGAAAACATAACCTTTGCTGTTCCTTGGTGGAGGTAATGAGACAAAAATGAACATGAAGAAAAAAACAGAGAGGTGCCAGGCACAACAAACCCCGCCCCTTGCATGTGTTTCACCCATTATAAGTAAATGGGAAGATTAAAAAAAAAAAAAAAAAAAAATCATTAAAAAAAAGTAACTTTGACCTACTTTTTCCAAATGTAATCACATCTATTCTGGGTCACTGGTAATCTATAAACCCAATTTGGTATGAAATCAACCAATAGTTTTGCTGCTGAAGTGTAAAGAAACACACAAACAAACCAAGGGGGGGGCATACTGTTGTTGTGGTGTCGTTTTGAGAAAGTGTTGTAGTTTCCTTCCAAATCAGAAGGTGGCAGTAGTGCTGGTATCGGCTGGTTTCATAGATGAAACTCCACTGGGCGGAGTTGTTTCCATGGTTTCCATATGGGTATGTAACAATTACCGGTATAACAATAAACCGCGGTAAAATTGCCAACGGTTAGTATTACCATTTAAATTCTGATTATCATGACAACCGTGTTTGATGACTGCACTTTTCTGGAGAAAACGCCTATGTAAAGATCTGCTTTTATGTCAAATACTTGAGTACAGTTTTAATGTATTACACTTTTAATTGTATTTACCTAATATTTGGAATCAATATTCACTTTTAAAGTCTTTGAAAAGATTCGTGAGGCATCTTTGTGTTATTTATGCAATAAATTATATACATTTTTCAAATTGGATTTTGTATTTTTTTTGTGTTTTTTGTCCTTTTGTGTTGATATAGTAGGTTAAAGTGAAAAAAATAATAGGCAGTTGATATAAATGAAGTTGTGGTGAAAAAAAAGATACCAAACATGATTATAGTAAATATTTCTGTATATAGTATATAAAGGCAAAATCAGAAGGACTGAAAAATATGCTCAGACCCCTAAGGGTTAATACTTGAATGTTTCTGCCAAGAGAAAGTGCATTGTGACAAATATTTTATCTGTTTTTTTTTTTTTTTCCCCCAAAATACAACTTGGTTAAATTATTTCAGTGTGTGTATAAGTACTTTTTGAACATTTTGAGCACAGTTTCAACAATACCACATTAATAATGATAATCGTGATAATTTTGGTCACAATAACCATGATATGAAATTTTCATATCGTTACATCCCTATTTCCATATCTTCCGGCAGGCATGTTCTGTTTTAGAACAACAATATGGAAGGTTAGGGAGCAACATGGAGCAGTGTCTTCATGAGCTCAAAGAACTTAACAAAGATGTCATAGTTCTATTAAAAGTATTACAGTGTAGGCAACGAAAGAGATGGAACCGCTGAATGGAACTAGGTTAATGGATGGGGAATACCAACATCTGATAATTACTGATTATACTAATGAAATAAAGAAACAATTTAGTTAAATTATGTGGGTTTATTAATGTTCAAACCACAGGTTTATCAGGAGCAAACAGGAACAGACAAGAATAAAAGTGAAATAAGTCATGAATATAAACTAATGAACTATATTCGGTGGAATCCCACACTTGTTGCTGTACAGTCCTGGTGTCACATGATCATAAATTGGCCAACCAGGAGTGGGTGGAAGAGGTGCAGGTCAAAGCCGTGTGGGCCCACATGGGGCTGTACGAAGTTACAGTGTAGGTGGTGATGCATGACGTCTGCGACCATAAGTCCAGCTGAAGAATCCAATAAAAGCCAGCGTTCATACATTAAAGCCCAAAGCAATTTGAATCTGAGTTCTTATACAACAAGATGAAAACATTCAAACAGTATAAATGAATGAACTGATGATGTAAACAGTTTAACCCTAAAGACAGGAGAACTAGAACTAGAAACTGAGAAGGACTGACATCCAAAGACTAGTTCAGGTTCAGACAGGGGCTTGAAATCCTTGAAAATGCTTGAATTTCACTGTTGTGTTTTTAACATCTGAAAAGTGCTTGAATTTTAGTTTTAGTGTTTGAAAGTGCTGGCAATTCTAACTCTGTGATGTGATTTATTTGTTTATTTATGTTTAATATTAACTCTGTCAGGTTAGATGTCCAGCCACAGCTCCATACACAGAGGTGACACATTTAGAAAAATAAAAGTTTGTCATAAAAGTAAATTCCTAGGTGTTCTCAGGTCGACTCCAGGTACTTTTGTGTCTTAATCTTTGTCTCTTTGGTGTGACTGTGTCTGAAAAACACCAAGTGGATTCCCTTTTTTTTTTTTTTTTTTGGATAAAACTTTGTGTTCTCCTTTAATTTCTAAACTGTTTGCTTTTATGAAACATAATTTTAGATGTTTATACATAATACAATGTACATCATTGTGATAAAAAGAGAAATAAATAATCCTGAGTAAATGTATTCCTGTAGGTATGTGTTTTACTCCAGTGATAAGAGGCTGGGCTGGAAAAATTGTAAATGACCCTAAAAAGTGCTTGAAAAGTGCTTGAAATTGACCTTGAAAAATGTGTACAAACCCTGATAGTTTAAAGATTAATATGCATGACTGCACGATAAATGTGTGTGTCTATAAATATAAATATATAAATATATATATATATATATATATATATATGTGTGTGTGTGTGTACATATATACATATATATGTACATATATATATATACATATATATATATATATATATACATACACACACACATATATATATATATATATATATATATACACACACACACACACACATATATATATATATATATATATATATATATATATATATATATATATATATATATATATATATATATATATATATATATATATATATTTGCACTCACTGAAGTCTGTCCCAGGGAAAATGGCTTTGTATAAATACAGACTCAGATTTAGATTTGCGGTGAGAGGAAGAGAGAGAAAGGGCAAGATAGATGGAAAGAAGAAGAAGGGGTGGCAGAGAGAGGGAGGGAGGGGGTGGTACAGTACAGACAGAGGGTGGGGTGATTTTGTGGTTGGGGCAACAAAAGGGGGAACTGAGAACTGGTGAGTCTTGACATTTAACACTAGAATTACCAAATAAAGTCAGTGTAACTGTCAGCGGCTGCAGCCACTGGACGACTGATACACACACACACACACACACACACACTGATGTCTGGAAAATGTTCATCCACGATCGGACAATGATTCATAAAGCAATCAATATTGAAATAAGGGATGTAATAATACTTGGACGCGCACACACACACACACACACACACACACACACACACACACACACACACACACACACAGAGGCAGATGTTGTATGCTCACTGATTGCTTTCACAGGCTGTAATTGTTTTCTAATTGGAATGAATTTCTTGTCCCACAATGAGTGACTTTTTGTCATTAATATTCTGCCTTTAGCCACTATTGTTTCAGCTGATTATGTTATTTCAGAAATAAGTGAGCTCTTATCACAGCACACTAACTGTCTGATAAATCCTCAACACTTTAAAATGTATCAGTGGAGAAAATACAGAAAATATATAGATATTTTGTCTGAGTTTTCCATATTTTCTTTGTTTATTTGAGAAAAGCTGTTTTTATTTAGTCTTGCTCTAACATTACATTATCAGTGCTTGGGTTTCATCAAACGTTCTGGGCATATGGAAGGTGTTGTCTGCTGTCGACTCGACGCTGATAAAACTAAATGGGTCCAATTAGAGACTGGGACCTGCTCCGGTCTCAGCGGGGACACTTCATATTTTTGTGCACCTTTGATCAGCGCAATCAAACAATCAATCTGTATTTTTTTTTGCACCTTGATGCACTTACTTATTTTATTGTACCTATTTATTTGTCCTTGCTTAATGTACAGTTTATTTCCTTTATTGTGTTTTAGTTTAAATTGTTTTAACTGTACAGTTTATTTCCTTTATTGTGTTTTAGTTTAGTTTAACTGTTTATGTTCGTCGTGTGAAGGGAAGTCACAAAGTTAGATTTTCATTGCTCAGTCCTGCTGTGGATACGACAGTAAACTTCTCGAATCTTGAATCAGCTGATCAATTTAGGTGTCTGACATGTGCACAAAAGTGTTTCCCGCAAAAGTCAAATATGAGCAGAATGTGTTCAAACCTGGCTCCAGTAGGTTCTGGTCCATGTTTGGATCTAACGTCATTTACCTTCCTGCCTGTTTCCAGGTGGTTACACTGACGGTGGACTCTGACAGCCGTGACTGAGGACTTAAACAAGAGCTGAAAAAAAAAAAAAAAAAAGGAAAAAAGAAGAGTGGACAACAAGAACGGCAGTCTGCAAATCCCTCTTCCATGGATTTACAACAGTCCTGATGGGATCCAGCGCCGTGTGGCCCAGCTGTTAACTATAAGTGGAACAGGAGCCGTGGACGCCACACGCACACAGAACCAGGGTGGACGTTCTGTCCTCTGGACTCGTTTACCGACCCGACTGGACACGGACAAATGGAGGGATTCTAGCGTGGGCCTGACACCTGGTCCGTGTGGAGTACAGAGGCCAGTACCCGGACCGGACCGGACCGCTGCTGGACGGTACTGGGTCCAGTGGAGCTGCTGAAGCAAAGGCCAGGAGTCACCCATGATGTTTTTATAACCTGATGATCAGAAGAGGTAAGGCTCCGTTTGGGTTGTTAGCTTTAGGAGTTTCTGTAGGTTTTACATCTTTAAAAAACTAAAAAAGTGTAGATCGTAACATATTTATATGATGTTTATGCTGCTGGTCAATAATCACACTGCTCTACTATTTTTTTTATAAGTGGTCTGCCTCAGATTAAATGTGTTAAATGTTCCATAATTTAATCAGATTATTAGTTAAACTAATGACCATAGTGCTGGTTTGCTGCTGTTTTCCAGGTGTATGATGGTGTGTTCTTCCACATATATGTTGGTTTGTGTCCATTTATCCAATAGATGTCTAAATGTTCCACTGATAGAACCTGTACAGTCCATGTATTGTCATGTGCAGACAGTGTTTGAGGTAGATCTGGTAGATCTGACACTAATATTCCTTTGGACTTAAACCCATTCTATCATTAATTCACAGAATTTCACATTTTGACCCCAGACCGTATCTGTGAAACTACAACCAACCAGCATTTAGGACTGGATTAGTTTGGATCAGAGACTCATATACCTGGTCAAGTTTAACTACTTTTATTCTGGAAGTTATTGTTCAGTTTTTAATCTAATCCTTTTTATAAAAAATAAAATCAAAAGTAATTAACCTTAATTTTTTACTGTTGTTAGTGCAGTGAACTACAATTAAAACTATGGCTGCAACTAATACTGAGTATTTTTTTTATGTCCTTTATAATTTTGAGTTTAGTTTGTAAAATAGTGAAGAAAAAAAAAAGTGTTCCAAAACCCAGGATGACGTCCTCAAATGTCTGTTTACTGTCACAGTAGAGACAAGAAACCAGTGAATTATGATGAAAACATTTCATATTTAAGAGGCTGAGTGACTTAAGCATGTTATTGATTAGTGAAATAGTTGATTTTATCGTTGGTGTCTAATTGATTAGTGAATTGTTGTATATTTATGATTTTAAAAGTATCATGGAGAATGCAGTGAAGGAGGGATGTCACTGTTTTTCTTGAGTCCATTATGGTTGAATAGTTGTGTTTTATTGTTCATTGTGTATCATGTATGTGTTTTATGTTGTTTGGACTTTGTATGGCTGATACCTCAGACAGGTCTGCCTTATAAAAGAGATTCCTAATCTCAATGGGACTTCCTGGTTAAGTAAAGGTAAAATAAATGAATAAAATAAATATATTAACACATACATAAACAGTCCTAATGTTATGCATGTATAGTTTTAATTGGTGCTTCTTTCTTCTGTGGGACTATTACATAGGATTATTAGTTTGTGTTTGTTGTTGTAGCACTGGGACCCTGTCCGTCCCAGTGTGTGGCTCTTTTTAGATTCATATTCTAACCTTCAGCTTGTTTGGGTTCAGGGAAAAAGTTGCCGACACGAACTCATTGCTGCTCAAACAGCCATATTCATGACGCTTGCATTAGTTGACAGTGCTGCTTTAAAATGCCACACACATGCTGAGGATCAACGTTTGGGTTTTAGTTGCTCTACTTGTGGGAAAAGAAAAGTTTTTCTTTGAATTGCGACACAGCCGAACACAATGAGTTTGACCTGGCGGACAGCGCAGTCTCTTGATGTCCGATGTTAGCGTTAGTGTGTGCTTTACAGTGTCTCAGTGCAGCTCATTATCTGAGTTCATTAACCCCTTAAGGGCCGCTCACTCAGAGCTGTGATTGAATGAAGCTCCGGTGGAATCTGTAGTAACTAGAACCACATGTGTGGACCTGACGTCACAAACAGGACTTTTCATAGGATCCGTTTCCACACGACGTCATGAAATGTTGTAAAATGAAGGCTGTGTGACACAATCCCAGAGGATACAACCATAAGAATGTTCATAGAATTATTAGAATACGTTTCAAAATATTGTTTGTTTTCTTTTAAAGGCGCATTTATGATCATGAAAGTTGAAAACAGATATTTGTGCATTTAAATTACTCTTAAAAGACACGGAAAGACAAAAGGAGCTTGAAGATGAATGGGATACAAACATCAGAAAATTATTTAATATTTATGACATAATCTGAAGTAATCCCACAGTACTCATGTTGTTCTTCACCCAGTCCTGGTATTAAGGAGCTACTGGTGTCAACTCATCATTGGGCTGTTGGTCACATGCACTGCTGTGTTTTAGGGGAGTGTTTAACACTACATCAGAGCTGTCAAACACATTTTAGTTTAGGGGCCACAGTCAGGGTGGGTCAGTAAAATAATAAAATAGATAAGTGGTAAAATAGTAACAATGGAAAAAGTAAAGTTACATTGTGATAGTGTTTACATCTACAAAGTTTCCTTAAAAATCTGAATAACATGAACAACTGGAAATGTCTTAAGAAAAACAAGTGCAGTTTTGACATCATGGATCAGTTTATCATTTATAATGTACATTACAATTACAAATACACAAAACATTTAGTAACAGGCAGAATATTGGGGAAGTCGCATTTACTTCTGTTAAGACATTTTATGTTGTTCATATTTGTTCAGGTTATTCACATTTTTTTTGAAAGTATAGTTTGTTAATGTAAATATTTTCATGAAATTTAACTTTTTTACTCTAAAATAAAGAGAACATTTGTGGTTGTCATTATTTACAGGTTATTATAATAATATTTAACTGGTCTGACCCACTGGAGATCACACTGGTCTGTATGTGGAACCTGAATTAAAATGATTTTGACACCAGTGATTGTTAATATATTCAGTGTAAATTTTGCATTTCATAAATTCATCCCACAGCCCGGATTTGGCCCCTGGGCCACATGTTTGACACCTGTGCTACACACACAAGCACACGCACACACACACACACACACACACACACACACACACACACACACACACACACACACACACAGTTACTACTTGACAGTAAATGCATTTCCATGCATTTGAGGTCGTTCTGACAGGATGTACCCTACGCTGCAGTGGTTTGTGGTAGAAGCTGCTTCATAATAAAAATAGCTGCAATAGTTAAAATGATGTTGTTTCAAATTGCATGCGTTCATGGTTGTAAGTCATTTTTTCAAGGTGTGCTGAATGTGCAAAGATTATTCAGTCTTTAATGTATTTGCTGTGTGTGTCTGTTGATGTGTTTGGAGAGACGATGAATTTGTACATTTTTACAAAGTAAGCACTTACGTATTGTGTGTGCACCAGCCTATAATATACTTTGGCGTTTTGCTAGCGCATGATTATTGGAAAACGCAGGCATATGCGCTTACACACACACACACACACACACACACACACACACACACACACACAGATGTGGAAATAAGTGAAGCGGCGATGACACACTTGGACTTTTCTCTTGTCCTCAGTCGTGCACAGCTCTACCCTCGCTGCGTTATCTTCCTCCGTCTTTGTTACCACATACTTCAGAGCGCTGTCGCTGTGTTTCCTTTGTCTTTGCCACATACCTGCACCGTGCTTTTATCCTGCTGCCTCACTAGTTTCCACTGAGAACTCTCTCAAATAAAGTCTAAAAAAATGGCCATTGTTTCTGAAAAGAGACCTTTGTGTTTGGACTTTCAGTGTCAGTTTTTCCTGAAATGACAGTGATGCAGGTATGTACGTAGGACCACAGCCTGCGTTTGGGTGAAATGGTGTTTTATTAGGAAACACAGAGAGGTTTCAATGACCTGTTGTCTGTTCCTGACTGAGCCTGTCACAGTTTTAGAAGAACAAACAGTTGGACAAATCTTATTTTCGCCATTAATAATTTTGTGCTTGCAGCTTTGTATTTATATTTTTCCTTATATATATCCTGTGAAAGTTTGTTTAAAAAGTTTTAAAAATCTAGATGTCTTTTTCAGGGTTCATATGGGTGCTTGAAATCCTTGAAAACACTTGAATTTCATAGTTTTGTTTTCCAGGTCTGAAAAGTGCTTGAATTTTAGTTTGAGTGCTTGGAATTCTACCTCTGTGATGTGATTTATTTATTTATGTTTAATATTGACTCTGTCAGGTTAGATGTCCAGACAAAGTTACTTACACAGAGGTGACACATTTAGAAAAATACAGCTTTGTCATGAAGTAAATTCCAGGTGTTCTCAGATCGACTCGGGTACATTTTCATCTTAATTTTTGTCTCTTTGGTGTGAGTGTGTCTGAAAAACACCAAGTGGGTTCCCTTTTATTGGGTAAAACTTTGTGTTCTCCTTTAAGTTCTAAAGTTGTTGCTATAATGAAAGATAATTTTAGATGGTTATACATAATACAATGTACATCATTGTGATAAAAAGTGAAATAAATAATCCTGAGTATCTGTATTCATGTAGATAAGTATTTTACCCCAGTGATAAGAGGCTGTGCTGGAAACATTTGAAAATGACCCTTAAAAGTGCTTGAAAAGTGGTGAATTTGACCTTGAAAAATGTGTACGAACCCTCCGTTTTTTATGCAAGTGTTCACTGTCAATAAACATCTTGTTTTCAATTGGAAAATATGTTTTTTACTAATACTAGATTCTACTTATACCAATATCATATAATAAAATGACCACAAAAGGAAAACAGAGTACAGAAAATCATTAATCACATCTGTTAGTAAAATATCATTATCATCTCCATATTTATTATCTTCATTATCCATTAACTACAGCTAATAATTATTTTCATAGTTGATTAATCTGTTGATTTTCTTGAATAATTTGATATTTTTGTTTAAGTATTTTGTGTTGTGACCGGGTGTTTCCCAGAATGTTTCTGTTATACAGGAGGAAAGACAAAAATCTAAATTAAATTCATTCAAACTTAATAACACCAGTCTATCAGTCAAATGATTCCAGAATAAAAATGGTGAAATTAAACTACGTCTGAGTCTCTGATCCAGACTAATCCAGTCCTAAATACTGGTTGGTTGTAGTTTCACAGATACAGTCTGGGCTCCAACTGTGAAACTGTAGAATTAATGATAGAATGGGTTTAAGTCCAAAGGAATATTACTGTCTGTTATATTAATATTACTGTTCAAACACTGTCTGCACATGACAATACATGGACTGTACAGGTTCTATCAGTGGAACATTTAAACATCGTTGCATAAATGGACACAAACCAACATATATGTGGAAGAACACACCATCATATACCTAGAAAACGGCAGCAAACCAGCACTTTGGTCATTAGTTTAACTATTAATCTGATTAAAATACAGAACATTTAACACATTTAATATCTGAGGCAGATCATTTATAAAAAATGTAAAACAGTGTAAGTTGGAATGGGACAGTTTTCTTCAAATGTACTCCAACTGTTTAGAAATAATAGCAGTTGTCATTAGTTTAATAGCGGCTGCAGCTCTGTGTCCATGAGTGTGTGTTCAGATGTGAGCAGAGCCGCCGGCGCTGGACGGGCACAGACGAGGCCTTCTGCTCACATGTGTGTGTTTGTGCATGTTTCTCATTATGTGGTATGGCGGCTTTGCTCGCTCATGTTCTTCAGCGGGGCGGCCGCTTTGAGCTTCTTGATGCTTTTAGCTGTGGTCTGTGTAAGTTTGTGTCGATGCATGCGTATGTTTGCAGCCGTGCACGCAGGTGTGCATGCATTCGGGTGCGTGCGTTGCGGTCTGGTGCAGGCTTTGATGTGCTCGTACAAGTCAGATTTGGCACATTTTCTCAGAGTTTTAGAGAAACTGAGGATTGTTGAGAAGAGACTGTTCAGCTGGGCTCAAGAAACTACTGAGATGCACGATAGAATGACAGGGACGTGTTTGTGTTTGTGACGTTGTGGGTTTGACTCCTGAGGCAGCGAGGTGTGGATGTGTGTGTGTGTGTCTGACACTTGTTTTCTATGGGGTTAAGTTGGTGTGCATCAGACAGATGTGTGTTCATATTAGTCTGTAGTTGTACAAAAATAAATATGCATAAACAGTTGAATGAGTTCAGTCGTACATGAAATGTATTGTATGTATTTGATCAGAATATGAATGAATAAGTTTAGACAGAATTACAAACAGGAAATCCAACTGTACCATTGTTCTTTCTCCATCACAAATACGAATTCACCAACGTGACTCTACTGTCCAAAATCTGTTCCCACTTCACAGACATTATTTCTGGAACAGAGGATCCATGGATTCACAGACTGACCATGAGTTCAGGTTCCTTCTCCATGGTCAGAACGTTGGACTGCCTGTTAAAAGGAAGTTTTTCCTTCCACTGTCACCAGTCACTAGTGTTTGCTCCTGGAGGATTCTGTTGGGTTTCTGTAAATGTGCTTGAGAGTCTGGTTTTCGACCAGCTCGATGTGTAAAGTGTCATGAGATAACTTTTGTTATGATTTGAGGTTATATGAATAAAATTTGATTTGATTTCATTTGATTGGACCTGGTTTAGTTTTTTGACTTGGTCGTCCATCTTGGACAGTGATCCTGCCTGATCTGGACCTGATCTGGAACCTGATTTGGAAACTGATCTGGAACCTGATTTGGACCTGATCTGGACCTGATCTGGAACCTGATCTGGGCCTGATCTGGAACCTGATCTGGACCTGATTTGGACCCCGAACTCAAGGTCAGTCTGTGAATCCATGGATCCTCTGCTCCAGAAATAATGTCTGTGAAGTGGGGACAGATTTGGGACAGTAGAGTCACGTTGGTGAATTCGTATTTGTGATGGAGAAAGAACAATGGTACAGTTGGATTTCCTGTTTGTAATTCTGTCTAAACTTATTCATTCATATTCTGATCAAATACACACAATACATTTAATGTACGACTGAACTCATTCAACAGTTTACGCAGATTTATTTGTACTACAACTACAGACTAATATAAACACAGATCTGTCTGATGCACATGAATATTTGGACACCTTCCTTAGCCCATATTTTCCTTCCTGGTCCTCTCTGTATCAGCCTGGCCTTTCATTACACACACAAATACCAAAAGTTACAATAGAACCTGCTTCAGTATAAAATACATCAATGAGTGAACGCATTCACAACCTGCTGACCTATTTACACTAAATAGGTCAGCAGCTGCTTCATTGTGTTTGTGATGAGCTCATCTTTTACTGTTTTATTTCAGGATGCACCGCTGTACATTCTCACACCCTGACAAACACACACAGGTTTGGTGTCAGTTTTAGATTTCAGTCTGTGTGTGTGTGTTTGGGATAGCAATAACTTCTCATTCATCATTCTGTACAGAGGGCATTAAACCTCTGACACACACACACACACGCACACATGCACACACGCACACACATCAGGTCTTTTCTGTATCCGCCAAATTCACAACAATTAATTCTAATTAATTCCAATTACGGTTTATTAATTATGCAGACAAAGATTAATAAAGGGGGTGTCTTCAGCTGTCGTGGCAATTAATGACTTAATTTGTTAGTTTGTTAATGATCGACTCGTTTAAAGGACACAAAATCAATCAGAGATCAAAGTGACAGCTGTGTGTGTGTGTGTGTGTGTGTGTGTGTGGTTTGTTGTGTGTGTGTGTGTTTGTGTAGACCTCACTATGTGTTTGCATGGACCCCTAATGTGCAGCTAGTTTTAATTGATGGACCCAGTTTTATTGTATCATCACATTGTGTTTCCCATTAATTATATAGACTGTGGCGACCCACCAGAGTCTATGTTGTTGTGCCATAGTCTGAGACAGAACAGAAAATGTGGGGGGAGCAGAGGCTCTGAACAATTCTGAACGACTATAGTACTATCTACAGTACAGAGCTTTAACCCATGAAGACCCAGTTCTACTTCCAAAATGAATATTTATCTCTTTTTAACCTTTCTTAAGTGATTTATCACCATTTATTCTAATATTTTCCTCTGTATTTAGCATTTTTCAGTGTAAATCGTGTATTTTCTTACATTTAATTCACTGATAATGTAGATGTTCATTAAAGTTCAGAGTAAATTCAAAAGTTATTATATCAGCATTGTTTCCTGTGGAATTGATCTCTTAGCGGTGTGACAGTTTCTGTTCAGCATTTTTAAGGAAAGAACTACATTGCAACAGCATGTAATAATAACATTTAATAATGAACTTAATATAGATTATTCAATTCATCGTCATCTGCAGCACAGAATGACTTGAATGTTTATATGAAAAGGCAAAAAAGTTGTCAAAATATGAAACAGACATGACTGAAAATGACCAAAAACTTGTCCTTTATTCCAGAACCAGATGAAACAACAACCACAGAGTATAAAAGTAAAAGAATATAGAAACAATATCTATATAGTAGGGATGTAACGATTACCGGTATAACAATAAACCACGGTAAAATTGCCAATGGTTAATATTACCGTTTAAATTCTAATTATCATGACAACCGTGTTTGATTACTGCACTTTTCTGGAAAAACACCTATGTAAAATATGCTTTTATGTCAAATATTTAAGTATAGTTTAAATTTATTACAATTTTAATTGTATATACCTAATATCTGGAACCAATGTTCACTTTTAAAGTCTCTGGAAAGGTTTGTTAATCATCTTTGTGTCATTCATGCAATAAAGTATATCCATTTTTCAAATGGGATTTTATATTTTTTGTGTGTTTTTTTGGCCTTTTGTGTTGATATAGTAGGATAAAGTGAAGAAATAATTGACAGATGATATAGATGAAGTTGTGCTGACAAAAAAAAGATACCAAACATGGGTATAGTAAACATTTGTTTATATAGTATATAAAGACAAAATCAGAAGGACTGAAAAATGGACAAAGTAGGCTCAGACCACTAAGGGTTAATATTTGAATGTTTCTGCCAACAGAAGGTACATTGTGCCAATTATTTTATTTTATTTATTTTATTTTTTTTCTTTTCAAAATACAACTTGGTTAAATTATTTCAGTGTGTGTATAACTACTTTTTGAACATTTTGAGCACAATTTCAACTATACCACGATAATAATGATAACAGTGATAATTTTGGTCACAATAACTGTGATATGAAATTTTCATGTAGTTAGATCCCTACTCTGTAGAAATAACAACAATAACAGTATAAAAGTATGTATAGAAATATGTGTATAGAAGTAATAACAACAATATCAACAACAGTCTTCAGTCCGTCTATAAATGTGTGTAGATGTGAAGTGGTCCAGTCCAGCCCAGTTCCATCTCTACCCTCTAATCTGTCAGCTCAGTCTGAAACACATTTGGATCCAACTGACTAACTTAGACCAACTGAACATGGAACTAACATCCAACTGGAACAAACACACACTCACACATTTAGAATGTTTGAGTTAAAGCTTCACAGATTAAAGGAGGAACTGATGGATCCAATGTACCAAAGTCCACATATAGACATTTAATATCAAAATTAAGGAAACAAAGCTTTGATTCAGGAAAATTGTAATAGGCTATTTTTTAAAAAAAATCTATTTAATTGATCAATTAATTGTTTGAGTTTTAGTAGAATCAAAACCAAAGGAAGGTAACACAAACCTAATGAGTGTCACTTATTTGTCTACATTGTATTGTTTGTATTTATATAATTTGGGCTTGAGGCCATTTTAGTGTCAAAAAATCAGCTTTGGATGCTCTTTAAATAAATAAATGAATAAATAGAATAAGTTAAAAGTATTTGATGGTCTGTGTCTTTGTTCACCCTTATACATAACTTATAATTTTCTTCGGTATATTACTGTTTTATTATGATATAGATATTTTTGTAGACTTTTTATTATATGTATCTTATTATCATTTTGATGAAATAAAAGGTGTCAGATTAGAACAGGTGTCTGTGGCTCCTCTGACGTCTTCCTCAGCAGAAGTGTTTTTGTCTTGTATCTTCATTTCATTTGGTGTGAGCTCCGTGAATATGGACTGGTACCGTTGAGCTTTTGTCTCAGTGTTAATTCAGAGGTGAACTGGTCTTGGTCCAGCGCTGGCCCACATGTGGTGTGTGTTGTATGCTGGATCCCACATGACTGATCTGTGCCCCCCCCCCACCCCACCCCCACACACACACACCTGTCTGACTGGGGTTTGTGTGTCGCTGCTGCGTTTGTGTTACAGTTCCACCGATGCTTGTGTTTGTGTCCTTCAGTGAAAAATCCATTAATCAGATTATGAACGGTAACTGGGCAAAACGGGGGCAAAGGACCCAACCTAGTTTCCAGTGTTTCTACCCATTCATCTTCCACTCTGTGTTTTTGTGTGTTTGCAGCTGAGCCGGGGTTGGAATCCATTAATCAGATTAGGTTAGAGACTGACCACAGCCAGAGCACAACCCCACCAGTGGTTCAGCGTTAGTGCACCCCCACACCGTCCCTCCAATGGCTCTGGACCTGTTTTCAGACCCACAGAACTGGGCCGGTGCCGGTTCCTGCACCTAATCTCGAACCAGCCGACGTGTTTACGTGACGACATGAGTGGACGTCACCAGGCTGGTCGGTGTTGTCCTGCTGAGGTTCCATCTGTGGAGTGGGCGTGGCTCCCTTCCTCTCCACTGCAGATGTTGTTGCATGTCCTGGTGCAGATAAATACTGATGTGTGTTAACAGGACAAACGCTCACAGGTATCCATGGTAACATCCATAACACTGGTATCATTATCTCCGCCGTGAACACATCTGCTTTCATATTGGCCTTTTTGGGGGTTTTTGGTGGCAAAGCAACGCCCTCCGTCAAAGATGTGTCATGTACATAATGGTATGACGTTCACGTACAAGCGCTTCAGTTCCCAGTGTAACTGGTGAAGGAACCAGCTCCGACACTGGGCCGGCTGTTCTGAAAACAGCTCCAGTGTGTTTGAGGCCCAGTGACTGTTACCTGTAGTAACAGGGTCAGTATGGGGGTTTGAAGTCCTTTAAAATGCTTGAATTTCAATGTTGTGTTTTCAAGGTCTGAGAAATGGTTGAATTTTAGTTCAAGTGAACCCATGTGGTTTGGACTGTAGTACCTTTAGAACCCTTTGGAACATCAGTTCAACTATGGGTCCACAAATGTGGACGTCAGGCATGAAAGGGTTATTGTTAACTCTGCCAGGTTAGATGTCAAACCAAAGCTACTTACACAGAGGTGATACATTTGGAAAAAATACAACTTTATGTCATAAAAGAACATTCCAGGTGTTCTCAGGTAGACTCAGGTACATTTGGATCTGAATCTTTGTCTCTTTGGCGTGAGTGTGTCTGAAGAACACCAAGTGGGTTCCCCTTTTTTTGAATGAAACTTTGTGTTTTCCTTTGATATATAAAGTTTTTGCTGTTATGAAACCTAACTTCAGATGTTTATACATAATACAATGTATATGATTGTCCTTGAATTTGACCTTGAAAAATGTGTATGAACTCTGAAGTAAATGAAGGTCATTTAGTTAATACTGCTAGAAAATCTGGGTTTATGTTGTACCACATCGGCATCCAGCCTGTTTACTGTGTGTGTGTGTGTGTGTGTGTTTCCTCAGCCATTAGACCAGTGTGCTACTACTCGCTCCCACAATAACCCATACTATACCCATACACCTAAACATGTACTTTAAAACATACTTGTCTACCTGTGTGTGTGTGTGTGTGTGTGTGTGTGTGTGTGGGTGTGTGTGTGTGTGTGTGTGTGTGTGTGTGTGGGGCTTGTCTCTGTGTGAGGATTTGTGTGTGTGTGCAGATGTGGGTGTGTGTTTTTTTTGTTCTGTTTGGCTACAGCATAGAGTTGTAGCCAACTGAACAAGTGTTAACAAGCTCAGTGCAGACTGTATTTATTTAATCCATATGCTGGGGAACCATACAGCTGTGTGCTGCTCCTGCTATGTCTGGAAGGAAAAATCATTCTGCAGACTTGTCTGAGGTAGAAAACTATTGCCAAGTCAGCTTGAATGTAACTGCGCATTTGGACAAAAACTCTTGTGTTTTTTTTTAAATCTTTTTGTGTAATAATTTTTCTTATCTCATTGTATTCATGTATTCGTTCTTTGCCCTGTGTATGTTACCTATGAATGCATTTTCAAAGATAGAAATTATCTAAATAAATGATCGTCATGATTTGTTTCAAGTTTAAAAACTGATGTTGGTACAACTTATAGAGACACAACAGTTTATTTGTGCCTTTAAATGTGAAGTTATAGAAGACACAAGTCGAAAGTGACATAAATGATCAAAGAAGGAAAAGACGACATTTCCTGACATGTTAAAGTAAAAACACACCACAGGAGACTTGGTGCTTATTTATGCTGATACTGTTTTCATTTTGATAATAAGCTGTTGTTACTCACAGTTAACACTAGTCCCTTTTCCCTTGACCCTCAAATTGTGTGAATATAACCTGCATATAAAAATTGGTCTTATGGAAAAACAACAATTTTGCCAAAACTATCATTTTTTGATGAAGAATTTTTGCACTTGCAAGAGGTGGTTTTTCAGGTGTAGTTAAATTGGTATATCAAACAAAACTGCAATGGAAAGACCTTTTAACACAAGTAGAGTCTCGTGAACAAAAACCCCAGATGTTGATGGATGTTAGAACAAGAGAAGATGAAGAGTTTAAACCAAACGTGTGTGGTTATGTGTGGACACACCAGGAAACATCATTTTACAATTTAGTAGCAGATAGAGGAGGAACGAGCATTCTAGATTCAAAACAACACAGATTTATGTTCATGTTTATGGAATGACTTCTACTGGCATCTACCAGAAGAAAGAAACTTATCAGCACATTTGGGATTGAATGGAAAAAACAACATTACACACTTTTTGACATTTGGTAAATATCGGTAAAGTTTTACACAGATGTCCAATGGAAAAGCCACTAATATGAATATTTGCTCTGGAACTCATCTGTGAAACAAATGCCTGACACATTCTACATGTGATGCGTGAGGAAAATGTAGAAGAAAACATTAACGTAGTTGAAGTGTTTTAACTGAGAATCTGAACTGAGTACATTCTGAAATACAAACCGTCAGTCACAGTAACACTTAATGATCGTCACTGACATCAGCTGACTTGTTATGGAGTTTGTGGATTACTTCGTATTGTGTCTAATGTTCATCAGAGTTTACTGTGGAGGCAGAGCTGCGAGGCCGGCAGCGCCACCGCCGCGACCCAGCACCATGAAGACTGAGCCGCTGGGAGCTGATGGGCCTGCAGCTAGCATGGCTGCTACCGCTAACAGCCAGCTCTAGCCGCTAAAGCTGCCAGGCCGCCTGGCAGCATCTGCACAACGCACCAGAACAATGGGAACAGAGGCGCTGGGGGCTGACAGATAGTTCCAACTGGTGGTTTTCTTGCTTCAGGTGCCCACCCATTCCAGACGAATCGGTGGCTGCGCTGTAGTGAGTTTCACAGAAGACTGCTGTGTTTGTGTGTCTGCGACGCCAACGTCAGTGCAGAGGGATAACACAGGCACGGAACTGTCAACAAACACCAACAGGAGGAACAGGCACTGCCAAAACCAACAGGGGACGACAGGCACTTTTGTCAACATAATATTAGGGTTTGCTAGTTGAGCTGCTGAAACGGAAATTTAATGGAAGAAATAAGTCGAGTATTTTAAGACTGAAAATAAGAATATGGGATGAAAACTGAGGCTGCGTTCAGACTGAAGGTAAATGTGGCTCAAATCTGATATTTGTGTCCATATGTGACCTGTATCTGATCTGTTACAGACAGTCTGAACAGCACTAATCTGACCCAGACCACTTTCATATGCGGTCCCAAATCTGACCCAGACCACTTTCCTATGCGGTCCTAAATCTGATCCGGACCACTTTCATATGCGGTCCTAAATCTGACCCAGACCATTTTCATATGTGGTCCTAAATCTGATCCGGACCACTTTCATATGCGGTCCTAAATCTGACCCGGACCACTTTCATATGTGGTCCTAAATCTGACGCAAACCACTTTCATATGCGGTCCCAAATCTGACCCAGACCACTTTCATATGCGGTCCTAAATCTGACGCAGACCACTTTCATATGCGGTCCTAAATCTGACCTGGACCACTTTCATATGCGGTCCTAAATCTGACCTGGACCACTTTCATATGCGGTCCTAAATCTTTCTACTGTCTTCTACAACATTGATTCACCAGTAAAACCCATGGAGTTGGCTCAATGACTGTAGATGGAGATGCTTAATATTACGTGGAATTAATGATATATTTAGCTGAAAGAATAAAGTTTCCGTCATTTTTTCCTGTTTTGATATAACCTCTGAATTTACTAAGTTTTTTTAACACCTAAAGAGTCAGTAAATTAAATATAAGAAAATACCTGATTTTCACTGAAAAAAATGAAAAGGATAATATTATGATTGGTGATAAATCACTTGGTCATGGTTAAATGTAGAGAAAGTCACCACAAAAAATAGTTGTGGGTCTTTATTGGTTAAAACTGAGGCCTGTAAATGAAAAAATGAATAAAATGTAATAAATATAAAAATTATAATATTTATGTAGATTCAAAACAAAGGAGGAAATTGAAAATGTATATCCTCATTTCCACTATGTGATGCCAACTCAACTCGGCCTTTTCCATGACGTTAAAGAACCTGGAATCTGGTACCCGGTACTAGTTTTTTGGTATCTGCTCCACTGAGGTTCCAAAATGGGGGAACAGACACCAAAACATGACGTGTAAACACTGCAGACCACTGATTGGTCAGAGTTGTCTGTGCGTCATTCTGTCATCAATATGCGACCAGCCTTTTTAAAAAACCAGATTCAGAAGTTTACAGTAAATATACCAGTAGGTTAATCCATGATGACAGCCCACAGAATGACACCGCAGTCGGTCCAGGAGGTTTACACATTTCTGTCCTTGGTGGACGATGTAAAAATTCAGCTTCAGCTTAACGGCACCACACGCAACAAGTGAGTTTATCAGCAGCTCTCTGAGCAGATGTCATGGAAGTTACGTGCTGTGTTGCTATGACGACCAGTAGGGCTGCACGATTTTGGCAAAAATAAAAATCCCGATTTTTTCCTCTAAAAATTCGATTTTCGATTTTGATTTCGATTTTTGGGTAAAACTACAAAAGACAACAGAAGCCAGCATGTCGTTTTCGTGAGCAGCCCACAATGCAAGGCACTGCTCTGACCTCACATCTGTGATGGTATCACGTGATGAACCCACAGAAGTTTATTTTTTCTTAATTAAATCTTTATTGAATGAAGTAGAGTATACAAACAATGTATACAACAAAAAAATAACATAAATTTGCCAGGGGGAATACACTATAATACAATGCCCAAATCAGAGCAAATACTTATGTTTTTTATACCTTTTTTATACCTGCCTTTTTGTTTCCAGATTTATCTAACAGCTTTAAATAAAGTTCAACATCTTTCAAAAAATTAATATTTGGTTTTGTGCTACAGAACTTACATTTGTGAATGAAAAATTTAGCAAGTAAGAGGACTAAATTAATTACTTATATATACATATATATACACACACACACACACACACACACATATATATATATAAAAATTATCTTTTTTTTTTTTTTTTTTTTTTTTTTTTCTGGGCATCTGGGCCCACAGAAGTGATACCAGTGTAAGTCAGTGACAGGCATCAGTCGTGTGTGCGTGGACCACGTTAATATGAGTGATCCACATGCGGTTCTGTTTAAACTGGGGGATCCGTGCGTGGAACAGACCGACCCAGGACACGCTGGAGGGATTCTATGTGTGGAGCTGGTGGATGTGTGTGGGCACAGGGCTGTGTGGGCTCCTCTGCTGAGGCTGATGACCCGGACCCGGATCGGAAGAAGACAGTATGGTACGGATCTGGGACAACGTAAGATGAGTGATCCGCATACAGTTCTATTTCAGTTGCGGGATCCATGCGTGAAGCCACAGCTTACACTGCTATAAGTACTGCGGGCTCATGAACAGATTTAAAGTCCGGTCATTACACAGATTTCTGTGACAGACCGCTGTCAGTGATAGGAGGAGGAGCCTATGGTAGCCGGCAAGCGCGCGGCCCGCAGGCACGAGAGATGAAATCGATTTTACGATTTCCCTTTTTTAAAAATCGTCCAAATTAAAAAATCCGATTTCGATTTAAAATCGATTAATCGTGCAGCCCTAACGACTAGGTACTCTAAAGTTGGTAGTATCCTGCAATGGAAACGGTCTACAGGAATAGGACCTGGTACCAGAGTTGAGTCCAGTCGGTTCCATGTAGTGGAAACGGGACATTTGTTAATATGATGATTTTAACTTTAAATATAGATTTTTTTCTCCCTGAAAAAGAAAAGATTGGAATAAAACCATCAAAACTGATGGTCAGTTTGAAAGATGAATTTCTGAATTTTTCATATGTTGAAATGATAAATAAAAAAAAACCCCAAGACATTTATATCAAATTAGCTTAGATGCCAATAATAGACCAATTTGGACTATAGTCCAGTAAACGTGAAAAATCCAGGCATTATGCTTAGAGTTGATCTATTTCACTCTATTTGACTCTGTATATATTATATAAACTAGTACCATTATAGGATGTGGTTTCAGTGTCATATGATCATAATGTAAAGGCTGTTTATGTCAGTGTGGAGCTTCATCTGTGCTTTAAATCTGCTGAGTATTGTTCAGTGGATCACAGAATTAACTACTGAAAATGCTCCATCCATCCATCCATCCATCCATCCATCCATCCATCCATCCATCCATCCATCCATCCATCCATCCATCCATCCATCCATCCATCCATCCATCTTCATTATTGTGTCTCTGTCACAGTTGCCCATTTTCCATCCTATTGGTTCCAAATCCCAGACGCCTGCACAGAAACCCTCTGATCTGACTGGTCTGTGTGTATACAGAATAAACTGATGCATACACAGGTATAGATGAGTAATGAAGTAAGCGTATGGATGCTGAAGCCCCCCCCCCTTCACTCAGAGGACTCAGGGTTTATCTGTTTCTGTATGTTGTCCAACACTAATCCTTTATTTGGTCTTCACACATCAGCCTTGAGAACCCTAAGTGGATAAGTGGTTGTTTTAAGTCCCTCAGATACAATCAACTGCAATAACAAATGCTTTTAAATCCTGCACCTGAATCCTTTCAAACCCAACTGTCAGTAAATGCAACATGAAATGTTCGGTGTTTTTCGGAGCAGTGGAGGACGGTGCTGTGTCTTTGACCGGCAGAGATGTGGACTGAATTACCCTGGGAAAGACAAGCTCAGGAGAAACCATGAGAAACTTGTATTGATAGAAAAGTTGAGGAACACAGTATTGTGTTGAACTGAGATGGAGAAGAGACGCATGAATGCATCACTGTGGAAGTTCAAATGGTTTTAGGCGGAATTTACATCAGGTGTGTTTTTGGTGGGACATGGAGCAAATACTGAGTTAGCATTTCGAACCAAATACATGTTTTTGGCAAATTAAGCCTATGTTTTCTAAAAGTCAGCTGCAGACCACTTCAGAGTCGACATTAGTTACACATGCACTCTGGTATTAGAACAACACTGTAGATCAACGGAGGTGAATGAACAGAAATGAGAAAAAAGAGGAGGTCAAATGTCTTGTGCTGTAGGTTGATAGGATAGAAATGATTAATAATGCTGTGGTTGAAGATGCCTTTTGAGTCAAACCATAGATGCTGATGGTGGAAGACATTAAAGGTGCGGGAGACTTTCATGACCAATTTTTCATCAAATCTGTCAAACCTCAGTCATATCCTCAGTATCATGAATCTGTAAGTTTTTCTGTGATTACTCACCTGAATCTCTTGCATTATGGTGAACAATTTCGAAGTGCCATCCACCAGAAACAAACCATGTGTTTAGAAACAGAGCTGGGAGGGAACTCGGGCATCTTCAGAATTTTGTCGCGACGTGCATTGTGGGAAAGGGAGGTTTACGCAGCCACCTGACAGCTGCAGCTGCTAAAGACACGACTTGGAAACGGCAGGAGCTCCCTTCCCTCTATGCATATTCCTCCAGCTGTTTCCGCATTCCAGCTCTTTCCGCGTTGTGTTTGTTTCATCCATATAATTTCATATGGTTGTGCTGCTGCTGCCACAGTCAGGCGACTGCGCAAACCTCCCCTTCCCACAAATCACGTCACGACAAAATTCCGAAGATGGCTGAGTTCCCTCCCGGCTCTGTTTGTAAACACATGGTTTGTTTATGGTGGATTACAATAAGAAACTGTTCACCACAATGCAAGAGATTCGGTGAGTAATGACAGAAAGGCTTACAGAGTCATGATACTAGGGATATGACTGAGGTTGGACAGATGTGATGAAAAATTGGTCATGAAAGTCTCCTGCACTTTCAAACGGATGGACTGGATTGATGGAACTGACTGAACCAGCAGTGACTGACTCTGTTTTAATCTCCATAAATAATACTGTCCCATCCATGCCAGTGCAGGTGGTCTGTCGGTACAGAGTTGGTCCACTGGTCCATGATCGTCCACTTCTGGTCCAACTGTGTTTTCTGTCCTTGTCTCTGACTAGGCAGTTGTCGGTCCAACCCACCAGAACCATCAGACAGATCTGGGTGTTCGGTATTAACCTGTTGTGTGTTCTTTGTGCTCTTAAACTGAAGGGTCAAACAGGATGTCCATCATAAAGGGACACTGGTCCAACAATGGCTGCGTATGTGACTTTTCTCTGGTGAATTGTTCGAGTATTCCAACCCTTCAAATGTCCGGTCCAACACAGTTCTAGTCATGGATGAGTTTGTCTGCCTGGAGCTTTAGTGGAAACTCTGGATTTTTCACCCACATATAAACACATGTCTGTCCACTGGAGCTTGGTCCATTTGGTTGGCTCCACCCACTGAGCCCACACTGAGTCTGGATCAGTAACCCCCCCCCCCCCACACCCCCCCCACCCCAGTTTTTCAGTGTTTTACCACATATATAACCAATGCTTTACCGCATATATAACCAATGTTTTACTGCATATATAACCAATTTTTTACCACATATATAACCAATGCTTTACCACATATATAACCAATGCTTTACCGCATATATAACCAATGTTTTACCACATATATAACCAGTGTTTTACCACATATATAACCAGTGTTTTACCACATATATAACCAGTGTTTTACCACATATATAACCAATGCTTTACCACATTTATAACAATGCTTTACTGCATATATAACCAGTGTTTTACAGCATATATAACCAATGCTTTACCACATTTATAACCAATGCTTTACCGCATATATAACCAATGTTTTATCACATATATAACCAATGCTTTGAATTTGTGAGGGGCGGAGCTTCTGTGGAGGCACTAACTAGGGATGGACGGACGGACGGGCGGGCGGGCGGGTGGGCTTGTTTGTTCTTTATAGTTTTCCCAGTCCATACATCCACCAGAACACAACACATCACTCACAAAAACACATGTGACATAACTCAAACCCATAAACACTCATTCCAGCCCATATACCCTCCACCACACATATCCACCTACCACATGACCGTCTGTTTAATCATTGGTTCAGTTCTGTTGGTGCATTTGGAATGAAACTGCTGCTGACAGGAGTGTGTTCAGTTATTAATGGTTGTCTTTTCCACCTTTCAGTGACTTGTGAACATGTGCTGAGCTTGGATGGTCAAACCTGTGTCTGGAATCTCCGTGGTCTGATTTACTCCAAATTATACAAATCAAATGTCATCCAGTATTCTACTGTGTTGTATTAAACTGGGAGAACTGGTAGGGCTCCGTCCTGTGGCTTTTATAGACGTGGCCCAGCTGCTTAACACAGTAGATTTATAACCACCGCCGTCGCAATATGAACCAAATAAGTTACCTCTCTAATGGAGAAGTGCCCTAGAATGCTTTATTCTGAGCCTGTGTGTGTGTGTGTGTGTGTGTGTGTGTGTGTGTGTGTGTGTGTGTGTGGTAATCTCAATGGCAGGTTCCTTGCCATTAGTGCACTACTGAACAAGGCAGCAATTCATTCAGCAGGTTTAACTGTCTGGTGTGTGTGTGTGTGTGTACGTACTATACAGAAAGAGAAAGTATGTGTGTGTGTGTGTGTGTGTGCTTCAGACTCTGTAGCAGGTTTCTAAGTGCAGAGTGTGTTGTTTTTAGAGAATTGTTTCCGTGCGCCTGTCTGCACCATATGGCCCAATGTGGAAAAAGGCCCCTTTAGGGGTGTGTGTGTGTGTGTGTGTGTATGGTAATATGTACATATGTGTGTGTGTGTGTGTGTGTGTGTGTGTGCATGAGAGAGAGAGAGAGAGAGAGAGAGAATATTACTGTGCACTTGTGTATACAGTGTATGTGTGTGTATGAATTGTGTGTATATAGTGTGTGTATATAGTGTGTGTGTGTACGTGTATATCCATATATATATATATATAAAGTGTGTGTGTGTGTGTGTATATATAGTGTGTGTGTGTGTGTATACATTGGTCTGGTCAGAGTGAAGCTGTAAAAACAAAAACGTCTTGAGCAAAGGAGAAAAAAAAGCCTACGTGTGAGAGATGTCAAATATTACTCTGTTCTATGAGGAATGGAGGATATAAACGGAAAATTTATGACGACAAAATGCTTATTTTTAGTCAGTAATTACTGACATTTTCAATGAGTTGTTTTTAAAAGAAACTCTCCCAACTGTTAATCTTTTCATATTGTATTCAGGAATATCAGTGTGTAAAGTGGCATCTTATATTAATAGACTGAGCCAGTTTATAGAAATTATCTGAGAAAGAGTTTGAAAACTGTGCCTCTAAACAACCTGCTTTTCAGAGCTGTAGCTATTGGTTATTCTCTTTGTTTTGATTAAATGATTATTTTAATCGGTGAAAAAAAAAAAGGTAAAAATGAGAAAAATTCATATTTGAAAATGATCAGAAACAACAACCACAAATACATAAAAGTAAAAGTATGTAGAAATATCTATATAGAAATACCACCAGTGTTCAGTGTGTCTATAAATGTGTGTAGATGTAAACTGGTCCAGTCCAGTCCGGTTCCAGATGTAAACTGGTCCAGTCCAGTCCAGTTCCAGATGTAAACTGGTCTAGTCCAGTCCAGTCCCAGATGTAGACTGGTCCATTCCAGTCCAGTCCAGTTCCATCTCTACCCTCTAATCTGTCAGCTCAGTCTGAAACACATTTGGATCCAACTGACTAACTTAGACCAACTGAACATGGAACAAACATCCAACTGGGGGTTGGGCCTGGACTCATGTGCGTCACAATAAGCGTCCGTGTGAAACACAACAGTGGAACCAATGTTTAACAGCAGAGAAATGAAGGAAACCAAGGTTCCATTCAGAAAAAATGTAGTGGTGCAGCTGTGGCTCAGTTGGTAGAGCGGGTTGTCCAATGACCAACAAGTTGGTGGTTCAAATCCTGCCTCTGACTGTCCTTGACCCTCGCAGTGCCAGGTGTACGAGTGTGTGTAAATGTGAGGCTTTGTAAAGTGCTTCACGTATCATAAAAGTGTAGAAAAACGCTATATACGATATGTACCTACCATTTAATGACATAATTTTTCTTTTGAATTGATCTTTTAATAATTTCAGCTGTGGTCAAATTAAACCACTTTATTTTGACTTAATCCACTTTTTACCAAAGCTACAAAAACTAAAACACAACAGAAGCAAAGCTCAATAATGTGTCATTGCACTAGTTTAAGTCAGGTGTTCCATGTTGATACTGAGCTGGGATTCTATCCCATGATTCCCTTTGCTTTTAGTGGCTTTGGGTTAATACAGCACTGTGTTCGTCCATGTCACTGCTATTTTAATAGCCAATCAAAACCAAGGAGAGAAGGAACTGATATCAACCACGATCGTGGAAACTCACTGGCAACAGCTTCTTTATTAGTTAACAGTAAAGGACCAACAGGGTTTAATGTAACTACTGAAAACACTCACTGGTCCTGTGATTTATTGATTTAATCAGCTTTCAATGACCACTTTCTACTTGACTCCAGTCAGTTTATTTCAGGTTTTTCTTCTCTCTTTTGTCAATACAGTTTCATCATCTCTCAATTTGGTGAAAATATGTTATATTTATATTTTTCCATTCATAATCACTTTCTTTTTTCCTCTTGTTTGTCTTTTGTCTGTTTTCTTTTTCACACATCATTTATTTTGTCTAACTGGGTAAACCTCAGGGCTGTGGTAATGACTAACACACACACACACACACACGCACACACACACTCATTGGCTTTTAAAATGTGCAAGCATTGACATTATCACAGGAAACCTGTCACATTTGATTCATGAAGCTTGTTAATGGTTTCAGTGGTGGATCCACAGTTTACCGTGCGTTTGTACTGAAAACATGGCAGTTACACACGTGTGAGATTTCAGTAAACAACATGGGCCTGATTTTCCTCATATGAAAAGTCACACATTCATTCCCCATAGATCAGCCAAATTATTAATCATGAAAAGGTAAAGTACATCTAAAAGGGAATGTGTTCCCGTCAACAGGGTTCCTGCAGGGTCTTAAAAAGTCTTAAAAGTCTTGAATTCACAAATGTCCATTTAATGCCTTAAAACAGTCTTTCGAAGGTCTTCCATTTGATCTGGTAGGTCTTCAGTTCTGTTTCTATAAACATGTAGGCTGTGTTGTGTTTAAATGTGTCTGTTAAATGTCCAAACTACAAAGACAGTAACATTAGTCGACTCAGTTCCACCTGTTCCAACCCAACAATTTATACTGAAACTAGGAACCAATTATCGCTACCTTTGCCCTTGATGAGACATTACTTGGAATAATGGGAATCAAGGTGTTGGAATAAATAAATACATTTTCCTAAATTTTAGGAGTCATGAATTCTGGCCAGTAATGCTGTGAAATAGGCATTAAATTCTGTTCTAAGTAGTGGTAAAAAGGTCTTAAAAGGTCTTAAATTGAACTTGTTGGAACCCTGTGTTAAATATAGACTTTGAAACCATGTGAGGCTCCACACCAGCTCCGTAACACAACTCATGAGTTCTTACTTGGCCTGTTCTGGGCTACGATATCATTAAGCATCAGCGTTGATATTGTTCCAAATGGAAATTCACCTGTCGATTTCCTAGGCATTTTTCTTTCTAAGCATTTTTGATGAGAAGTTCAATGGCTTATGTTGCATTATCTGAAAGTTGAATTAAATGTTGCACTACAGTAACACATTCACATTGTGTTAATGTAATGGCTGGAGTTGGGCCACGCACCAGGAACACACTGGACCTCATACATGGACCACTGGTGATTCTGAACTCATAAAGACCAAAAGCATCTACTGATGGAACAGTCTGATAGAAATCATGTCAATAATTGGTGTAAAATACAGTTCTTCATCTTTTCATGGTCATCAGATATGACCCATTTGGACGTTCAGAGGCTCTGTAGTTACCGTGGAAACACTGTTATCTTCTACATCAGGGGCAAACTCATTTTAGTTCCACATTCAGCCCAATTTGACCTAAAGTGTGCTGGACCAGTAAAATAATAACAGAATAAACCTATAAAATAAATAATGACAACTCCAATTTTTTCTCTTTTTTTGAGCAAAAAAACCCAACATTCATTCATTTTCTGAACCTGCTTTATCTTCACTCACGGTCACGGGGGTGGAGCCTATCCCAACTACTTATGGGCGAAGGCGTGGTTCACTCTGGACATGTCTTCAGTTCATCACAGGGCTGACATATAGAGACAACCTATGGGTGATTTAGATTAACCCATTAACCTATCAGTGCCTGTGTTTGGATGGTGGGAGGAGCCAGAGTACCCAGAGAGAACATGCAGACTCCACACAGAAAGGTCCCACCCCCAGTGACTGGTGTTGGAATCGAACCCAGGCCCCCCTGCTGTGAGGCAGCAGTCCTATCCACTGCAGCACCCTGTCACCCAACATTGAATTAAGAAAATATTTACATTTACAGATCATCCAAACAAGAAAGTGTAAATAACATAAAAATACTGAATTTTTAAAAGAAAAATAAGTGCAGTTTTAACAGTATTATGCCATTTCTACATGTCCATTACAGCTCAGACCTACAAAGGCACCAAACAGGCAGAATATTGTTAAAACTGCACTTAATGACCTGACCTTGAAAAATGTGTACGAACCCTGCTACATAAAAAAAGTCAGTTACAGCTAAAACAGGGAAGTGTTGGTGCATGAGGCCGATCGTCTCTCACCTGAAACACTTTTTAAAACCAAGTTCCAGTTGCTTATTCAAGTCAGGATGGAGCTTAGGATCTGAAATGGTCACTGTCTCTAAACCTTTCCGTACTTTCAGCTCCAAATGAAGGCTTTTGGACGTATAGCTTTGAGATGCTAAATTCCACTAAGCTTTATTGATGACTTGATTCTGACTGGAGTGTTGACTGGAGTCTCCTGGTAGTTCTCCTGGTGTGAACTCAGCTTTAATCTCTCTTTTTCTCTCCGGCTCTCCGTGGTATCTTGATATGGTCTGTGTTCTGCAGAGACTTCTAAACATTTACATTTCTGCTTTCAAGTGCTGTTTATATATGGCTCTTATCTGCTATCTAACACACACATGCACGCACATTCAGACAGGGACAGACGGTGAATCAAACCTTTAGTCGTCCTGACAGAAGCGCTGTGGCTATGTCCATAATAGGACAGGACAGGAGGAGAGAGGAAGGCAGCGGCAGAACACAGTGCCACATAGACAGAAGGAGGGGGGGGCCACATCATTTGCCACCAGAGTGTTTTGTGGGGAGCTGAGGCGTGGAACTCTGGTGACTTTAGCTCACAGGCTTTTAGTGATACTTCATTGATCCCCTGTAGTGAAATCTCTCTTTTCATCTTCCCCCTTAGATTGCAGCCTCTGCTACAGAACAACACCCTGGGGGATAGTAGGGCTTTGGCGTCTTGCTCAAGGACACTTTAGCAGGTTAGGTTCTTCCAGTCACAGGGGAGATAACTTGTCCTTCTGGTTGAAGGGTGCTTTACTCTTTAGTCGCTGTGCCACCCTGTCGCGCTACCCTTGGCTTGTGTGCTTCAATGCGACCCTATCTTGATAAACTTTTGACAAATTTCCAGTGTGGAAAATACACCTCTGGGACCGGCAGCTTGACTGGAGGGCAGGACAGAAGAGGCAGCAGCTCTGCGTACAGAGGGCTGAATACTGGGCCTCCAAATCTATTAGGCTCTGACACAAGGAACAGGGGTTTTATATATGAAATACCCCAGGTGTGGCTCTAAGGCTCGGTTCACACAGCAGGTCTTAATGCACGATTCAGATTTTTTGGTGAAATCAGATTTTTTTTTGTGTGTTTTCGTTCATATTCCACATTAAATGCGACTTCTCTCAGTTTTGAATATGAACTGAATGTGACCCTGAAGTGACCCACATGCACACATGCACAAAAGAGGTCCTGATGGAATATGAGATCACACAGACACACACTGTGTTTACAGAAGGAAATGCTTTTTTCCTCCGCTCTTCCTTCTGGGATGCAGAATTGTGACGTTTGTCGCATTTCAATTATGTAAAGGTTGGATAAATACGACCTGGCCGTTCAGACTGAAGTCGCATTGGAAAATATCAGATATGTATCGGGTTTAGGACCACATATGAAAGTGGTCGGGGTCAGATTTGTGCTGTTCAAACTAGGGCTGTAAGAAAATATCAGTTCTGCAATATATCACAATATTTCATTTTACAATACTGTATCGATATTACAAAGCACTGTATCAATATTTTTAGGTATTTATTCAAATGCAAATATTGTGGAGGTTCATTTTAGTTTTTTTGGTTTTTCTTTTTTGTTTATGTTTTATTTATTATTATTTAACACTCTTTTATTAAATAATGTTTGTTCCTTTGTTGAGATTGCACAAAAATAATATTCTGATGTCAGTTCTGAACTAATAGAATATGAACATTTGAACAGGATCTTAAACTGTAATGTCTGTAAAACAGAATTTCAGTTTGAACAGAGGAAAAGTTTGTGATACAACATTAGATCCTGATCTGATCAAATAAAAACGTGTTTAGTATTTGTGCATATTTCTGATGTAATTCAATTCTTCCAGGAAGTAATCTTTAAAAAAAACAACAAAAAAAACCAAAACAAAACCAATAAAAAATTGCCTTTTTAACAGTACCATGCTATATCATGATATATCGTATCATGATCCCAGTATTGTGATTTGTATTGTATCACCAGATTATTGCCAATACACACCCCTAGTTCAAACTGTGATTTAGTGATTTATTCGGAACATGCAATGAAATTTAACATGTATGCAAACAAGCAAAACATGCATAATAACAAAAATATCAACAGTCATAACAATCCTTGACCGAAGAACAGCACAATAGTTCCATCTACATGCCCAAAAAGGGGTGGGAAGAAATGCAACTTGTCTTTAACAGATCGGATACAGGTCACATATGGACACAAAAATCAGATTTGGGCCACATTTTGCTGTGGTCTGAACGTAGCCTTAGTTAATGCACATTTTCTCAATGTTTTATTTTGCTTTCTGGAAGATGACTCAGTTTAAAATATGAATATATCTTTGTTTAAAATGTTGAGATATAGTGTTTTTTTTTGTTGTACTTTCTTTCAACCAAGCACTATGATCCTAAAATACTATAAACAGCAGGAGGTTGAGGAGACAATAAACACACCATAAAGGTGCAACAGTGTAGTAAACAGATGAATTATTGGTTATAGATGATTAGGAATAGATTTGAATTCCAAGTAGTTTGAAATATTCCAACAGAGGTTTCCAGAGACGGAGCGGTATGGGCACAGTTGGACTGGGACAGACTGAAATTTGAGTTACAAGTCATCTATGGTGTCAGATTGTGACAGATTGTGTCCCTGAGTGTCCTGGTTTTTTGTGGGAGGACCGGCCGTCCACTCACATGTCTGATGTGAACAGTGTGGACAACTCCTGTTTGACTCTCAAATGGATAAAAACCTGGAACACAAGTGCACAAACAGGGCTATCCTCTTAAGCAATAGAGAGAGACGCCAATGGACTAAAGCAAAAAGGACAACTACATGTGAAGTAGATGGACACATGGGGGGGTATGTCCCGCTGACAGGTGAAGGCTGTTCTATTGGAGGAGTACCGTGTCATGCATATTGTGTTTGCACCTGGAAATGGACGCCAGATCAGATTCTGTTCTGCATTTTTAAGGAAAGAAAATAACTACGTTGGAACATTTATTTCATAATTTAATAATAATATTTAATAACAAAAATAGTATTAATTATTGAGTCATGATCCACTCAATGACATTGCCATCATCAGCACAGAATGACTGAACATTTCTGCCAACGCATTTGGGTCAGTTTGCTCAAGTAGAGTTAGCCTTAACCAGGGATGCACCGATACCACTTTTTTCCAGAAGTACTTCCATTTGAGAACTTGCTGATACCGAGTACTGATCTGAGTCCTTAATAATCCCATTCCAGTTGTTAGTTCCTTTTGTAAATGTGCTTTATTGTCGTTGTCATTAGTCTGACTGGAACAAAGTGCTGCTACTGAAATTTTAATGTGTTGGAATGAGCATTTGTCAATTAATCCACCAGGGGACGTCACTCTGAATTAACCATACTGGACAAATACCACAAAGACAAGGAAAGTTTTATGAGAAGAAGAAGAAGAAAGTCAGTAATAATAAACATGTAGACGACAGAGGTAACACTACTGTGATACTAATGTTAATATTGCTGAGGGTAGATGTCATATATCTGTCAGTAGTTTTTCTCTAACTCACACAGTGGCTCTTTGAACAGATCCTCTACCTCCACGGTTCCCGCTGGTATTCTCTGTCTGGGTACGCATCCGCCAGCACCTGGAAAACAGATGGAATGTACGCAGAGGACGGACGGACACATCCGTCTGTGTCGTTAACGTTACTTTTGTCACCGTCGTTTATTTCGTTAAATCTCCACTGATGACATGACTCCTCCTCCTCGTACCTGCTGCACTGAACTGGGAATGTCGTGCTGCCATAAAGTGGTATTGGCAAGTTCTCAAATGGAAGTACTTCTGGAAAAAAGTGGCATCGGTGCATCCCTAACAGTTACTTTGTCATTTTGTTTGGACATGTAACGTTGCTGAACTCAGACCTGACCCCAGATTGTAACGCTGCCCCACAGGCTTGTACTATTGGCACTAGGCATGATGGGTAATCCCTTCATCCTCACCCTGATGGGCCCATCATTCTGGACCAGGGTCAGTCTGGACTCACTGACCTTTTTCCAGTGAAACCCAGTCCGACCGTATTGTCCTAAGCACAGTGGCAGCATCACATGGGGTTAAATAAGTTCCATAAATGCAGCTGAAACATATGAACCACTGGAATCATTATCCATTAAAAGGATCGGAACTATTTACTGAGTTAAATCAAGGGGAGTTTTTTTGGCCAGGCTGTGTATTTTTAGGGTTTGCACGACCCAGTGTGTCCTGTTGTCAACATATTTGATAAGTCTAACCTGACAGCTGTAATAATTTACTGATAATTAATAATGTGAAATGCTGCTGCAGAATGGACAGTCTATCCTTGATATTGATTGATTGATTGAAATCTTTATTTCGAACATGTAGATAGTGAAATCAAAACAAAAATCAACCAACAAAATATAAGTACTGGTACATAAAAGGCTGATAAGCATACAACATAATAATAATAATAATAATAATAATAATAATGATGATGATGATGATGATGATGATGATGATGATGATGATGATGATGATGATGATGATGATGATGATGATGATGATGATAATAATAATAATAATAATAATATAAATAAATAAATAAATAAAATAAATGAAATGAAATTATACATGCTCAAAAACGAGTATACTCCTACCCCCAATTTCTATTCCTTATGATCACTATATAGCAATTATTACGTTATATAATAATAATAATGATGATAATAATAATAATAATAATAATAATAATAATAATAGTAGTAGTATAACAATATCACACATCCTTTTTCCTATATACACTAATATGATAATACCTATTTACAAATTATCCTACCAGATATTAATACCAGATATTAATAAAAACTAAAATATGTGCAGCAATTTAGTGTTTTATGCTTAGTCAGAATTTCATCTGATAAGTGAGGATTTTTGAGTTACTTATGGAATCTGTCAGAGGAATTTAGGGTCGGTGAAGGATGGAGAGTGTGTGTGTGTGTGTGTGTGTGTGTGTGTGTGTGGGGTGTTAGAAGTTAAACATCATCCCGCTCCTTTTCCAATGATTTACTTTCTTTTTATATAATTCTTTTGTTGTTTGATTTGTATTGCAATATTCAAAATAAATAAATGAACAAATTATTTTTTTCAAGGATGCATGAGCATTACTTCAGGTTCAGGGACACGTGTCATGAACGACAGGATGATATGAGATGAACGTACAGGTCCAAGGAAAAGAAAGAAGAGGGAATAATAAGAAGCTTTATATTCCTTCAGTTATGGCGGGAGAGTAGAAAGAGGGTAAAGCGCCGAGAAACCAGGAGAGAAAAGGAAATGACACATAGGTGGAAAGAATCTCATCCCTGCTCCCGTCTCACGCTGGGTTTTCTCTTTCTTCTCTCCCTCGCTCCAGAACAGTTGCACACTTGAGTTTGTCCACAGTTGCACAGTTGAACGTGCACACACACACACACACACACAAACACACACACACACACACACCATAATTGAAGAGTAATTGAACACTTCTTATCTGCTTATCTGTCCAAAGAGGTTCAAAGTAAAGCTTCACGTGCCTCAGAGTCTGTGTATGTATTTGTATATGTATCTGTGTGTGTGTGTGTGCGCGTGTGTGTGCGTGCGCGCACCGTCTGATTCTTATCACACTGTTTGACTTCGAGCTGCTTTTAAGGCAATGAATTCAGATCTCGTCCTCTTCTTTCGGTCTTCCACTCTCTTCCCTTTCAGGCCGTCTTTCCAAATCTCCTCCGGTGTGTGTTAATCTGTCTCTCTTTCCACTCACACTCATACTTTCTCTAAAGTTGAAAACATTCATTGTCAACATAAAAAAAGCAAGAGCAATATATTCAGGGTTCTTACAGGTGCTTGAAATCCTTGAAAATACTTGAATTTTAATGTGTTTTCAAAGTCTGAAAAGTGCTTGAATTTTAGTTTCGGTGCTTGAAAGTGCTTGGAATTCTAACTCTGTAATGTGATTTATTTCTTCATTTTGAATATTAACTCTGCCAGGTTAGATGCCAAACCAAAGCTACTTACAGAGAGGTGAAAAATCAAACTTTATGTCAAAAACTAAACTTCTCAGGTCGACTCCAGGTACATTTTTTTTTTTTTTTCTTTTTTTCTTTGTCTCGGTGTGAGTGTGTCTGAAGAACACCAAGTGGCTTTTTTTATATTGGATAAAAAGAGAAGCAGTGTAAAACATGTTCTTCTTTAATTTCTTAACTTTTTGCTATTATGAAACAGAATTTTAAATGTTTATAGCATAATTCAGTTCACATCATCCTACTATATAATGCACATTCTGTGTCCGTCTGATTGATGTTGCAGCACAGGAGGACGTTTGTACGGATTTTCCTCAGCCTTCACAGGCCCAACTGCCGCCAAACTCACCAAATGAATAGAAACATTACCTGACTATCTACTAGGCACAATTGTATGTCCGTATTCAAATGTTGTGAGGTATGCTGGGTGATTTTAACCTCTCATGCTATCGTACAATGGCACCACAGGTACAATGCTGCTATGTTGTGATAAAAGGTGAAAAAAATTACTCATGAGTTTATGTATTCCTGTAGATATGGATTTACCCCAGCGATAAGGTGCTGTTCTGGGAAAAATATGAAAATGACCCTTAAAAGTGCTTGAATTTGACCTTCAAAATGTGTCCAAACCCTGTCTATTACTTGCCTGCTCCTTTGTGTAAATTAGTGTCTAGAAATATGCAGAGGTGCAGGTTAGACAAGTTGAAAAATAACAGATAGTAACCTGTGACAGCACAGAGCTGGGAGTTCTGAGTTTATTCTGTGTCTTTGTTAACAATACGACGTGTCAGGTTTGGGACACATTTGGAAATATGAGAATACATCAGCTTCTTCTGACTCCAGAGGTGAGAGGGTCTGTTGTCAGAGACCCTCAGGGCAAGTCGCTAAAGACTCTCAGGATTTTCTGTGTAAATCAATGCCAAAGAATAAATAAATCTGAATTGTCAAGGTTTTTTTTTTTTTTTTTAGATTTGCATTCCTTCAAGCCTTTGAATACTTGCCAGGATTGTGGTTTGGTTTGAGTCATGCAGTCATGCACAACTTGAACATAATGGGGCATGTGCAAATATTAAATAGCAGCAACAGGTAGTGAGTGACAGAGAGGAAGATAGCCCCGAGGCAGACGGAGGGGAAACTGTTGTACCTCTGGCTCATATTCTAAACTCAAACCCATGTAAATTTGACATTTTACAATGCGCTATCTGCGGTTTGGCCCCAGGGCTACCAACACTTTCTAACATGCAAAAGACATTTTCACCTCTCAATTGCAGTAAAAAATTAAACATGGAAAAGTAGAGGAAATCCTCAGCAACACACTGTGCATCTGTTGTTTTTTTTTTTTTTTTGTGTGTGTTTTTTTTTTTTTTTTCTTTAAATGTCATTTGCCAGCAGCATAGATCACAGAGATTAAAGAGGAGAATAAAAAAAGAGATGAAAAGAAGAGAAAAAAGGGAGGGGCTGACTATAAAATTAGAGATGAGAGGGTTTAGGGTGTAGTAAGAACGACACAGGTTTATGCACTGAAGTGTGTGTTTGTGCACGCTCCTGCTTGTTAGTGTGTATCTGTGTGTGTGTTTCTGAGGGTGTACCAACAGTTAGATGGGTGTGAGAACTTAACATTACATACCTTTACTCTTCTCACTGATCCACACCTGAATCTCTTATAAAACTTTGACCTACTTTAGGTGTTTGGATGTGGCTCAGGTGGTGCCACTTTTCCTCCAGCTGATCACAGAAGTGGAGAAAGCGTCATAGTTTTCTTATGTGACCTCAACACTTTTGTTTAGATAATGATCCAAAACCTCTTGACAGATTGAGTGGCCTGTTGAGTGACATGGTTTGTTACTGACAGTCATCATATGTCATGGTTTTGTGTTGTCAGTCCTCAGTGACAGTTGGCACATGTGTACTCAGCGAATAGAAGAAGGTACAAAAACAGGAAGAGCTGGTGAAATGATTCTATGATTCTGGGCATAGCAACATGATTGTAAGGCTATTGTATTAAAAAAAATTACTAATATCTCCCAAAATATTGGTCCTATCAACTTACTGTTTTCACTAGTCTGTTCATTGACCAAGAATACAGAAGTTTGACAAACTGCAGCAGTCAGCTGTGTACGGATTTAGTGTGATGACCGAGACACTCACACACAGAGTCCACTTCCCTTTTATAATATAGTACTTGGACAGTCTGCATTACAATGCACAGCCATGGAAACTATATTAACTATAGAGCTATATTTACCTCCGCCAAGGAGGTTATGTTTTTGTTGGCGTTGGTTTGTCTGTCTGTTTGTCTGTCTGTGTGCAAGATAACTCAAAAAGTTATGGACGGATTTGGATGAAAATTTCAGGAAATGTTGATACTGGCACAAGGAAGAAATGATAAAATTTTGGTGGTGATCAGGTGTGTGTGTGTGTGTGGGGGGGGGCACTGATCTGCCTTGGCGGAGGTCTGCGCTCTCCGAGAGCTTGTGGTTAATAATATAAAGGTGTGTGCATGTACACTGACCAGACCCTGAACCAAGGTTATAATAGTTTTGGATTTTTAATTATAGTTTAGTTTTAATTAGTTTTGACTTTTTTTTTCTCTTATTCAGTTAATTTTAATTAGTTTTTAGAGCAGGTTTGTTAGTTTTTATTAGTTATCGTTTTTTTCTGAATGCTTAGTTTTAGTTTAGTTTAGTTTAGTTTTAGTATTAGTTTTAGTTATTTCATATATTTTATCTTCCTCATCATCCTATTCAAAGAAATTAGTGAGGCGCGGATATGGGTTACCCTGGGCACTTTATTTGGGGGTCGGGTTAGGGCGGCTCATGGACTGAGCAGAGACACAATGTACCGTACAATGTATAAATTCCCTATAGCAGGTTGAGGGGGGTGCAATCCATACACGTCAATTACGTGAAACAATGCGAAGATGTGCAAAGCATGAGAGGAGATGCACAAAGCAGCCAGCAGTTAAAGCAGATAGAAACATATATAAACCAGCTAACCAGCAGTTAAAGCAGATAGAAACATATATAACCAGCTAACCAGCAGTTAAAGCAGATAGAAACATATATACACCAGCTAACCAGCAGTTAAAGCAGATAGGAACCTATTATAAACCAGCTAACCAGCAGTTAAAGCAGACAGAAACATATATAAACCACTTATAAACATATATAACCCAGTTCCTCATCAGTAAACCACACCTTAGCAGATCTCTCATCTCTTAATCATCTCCAGTTCCATTATTAGCCAACTTTGCTTCCGTTCAGTTCAGCTAGCTGTAGCTAGTAACATCAAACGTTTTTGAACATTCTAACAGGTTCCATACCTCTGTAATTGGATTAGTTTTCATCCTCCTCTTTTCTCCTCTTCTAAACTGTGCAGTTCAGGGCTTGGAAGGCCTTTTCATGGTGATAAACTCTCCAGTTTTAACCTGGATGCTAGTTCAACACTGACTCTGTCCTTTAGCTCTGCTCTGTCTCTGTCACTCACGTGCACACACGGTACGCCAAAAAAAAAAAAAAAAAAAAAAAAAAACCCGACCCATGTATCACTAAAGTAAATCCCAGACAGGACTGTGCTGCTTTGTCCCAGCTTTAGTCTGTATGTTCCAGGTAGAGTGGAACATACAGTCGTTAACGATAATAACCTTGCCCTGAACCTGCAGCTTCTTAAACCAGGAGTGACACAGTAATGACATAAAAATCAACCCAACTCAGTGAGATAAGCTAATAATGCTTAATCAATAATTCAATTATTTACGTATTTGCAGTATGGTTGCATATTAATTACATTAATGTGACGTATTGTTCAGCTTAACCTCATATAAAAAATGTACTGTCTTCCAGAGAAAGGCTGTGATTTAGTTGACAGTATTTGTTTGACAGAAAAACATCTGCCTGAGTTTAAAGTGAATTTCCACAGTGGGTGTTTCCATGGGTGCTGCGCTGCCTCTTTTGAGTTTTTATCAAAAGAGCATTTGCAGAGGGTCGGGCCGGCGTTGGCTCCACAATACACGATTATGGTCGATAGCATCCTGTCGATATTTCAGTCAGAGGACCAGGGTCCAAGCAACACTCTGAATAATCGCCACATTCATCCGTCTCACAAAGCCCAGGCTCTTTTCCTCCATAAAATCATCCACACACCGTGAGACGGATAATCACAGGTGATCGATTTCAGTTCATCATGTTGAGAATGCAGAATTAGATCCAATCAGGTCAGTGTACATCCCAGTCACCTTCCTGGTGTGGATGAGGAAGAGGGCGCTTTAGTGGAGGCAAAGCTTTATTTATGAAGTCACACACTTATTGAACTATTTCACTAACATTTACAACTGGAACAGTGGAAAAAATTGGACTTAAACATTTGCATCTTACGTCCAGACACAGCAGGCAAAAACATAAATGTTTCATGCAGTGGTTCAATTTGAGATTTTGGGCTTGTTTACTCCTTCAGAAAATGTTCTTTCAAGCAGCTGTAAAGAAAACATGGGAAATATACATTAAGATGTTCATTTTATTACAGTTTGTTTACTGTTTACTTTAAGTTTCTCCTAAATTTACCAAGAAGTTAGCATTCTAACCCGACATGTGGAGTTTGGTGTGTTTACTGAAGTCTGTCATGACTGGTATCATCGTAAAGCTCTGAGTCTCCTGCACAACGCTATGTAAACCAAATAAGGACATTTCCTTTCTATTAGGAACCAATAATGAATGTCCAGAGGGGGATCTCAAATGTCATTGGCCACTGCTGGTTTCTGCTAATGTGATTCGCTCAGACGCATCACATGGTGTACTCTGATACTTCCACGTTTAGCTTCCCGCGGGACCTCCGAAAATACCCGTAACACCGCAACTTTCAAGGAAAAGAAAGCAGCAATTGTGCCTTGAAAGATGTAAAAAAGGGAAACAATCTATTGGATGAACTGAAAAACCACCAGGAAGCAGCACATCTGAGCACAAACTATCAGTGGGAAAGTGGGAGGAGTTTAATGACTGTGGCTGATTTCTATGTCTGTTGCCGCGTTTCCACTACGTGGTGTCGACTCAACTTGACTCGGCCTTTTTGCGTTTCCATTACAAGAAAGGACCTGGAATCTGGTACCTGGTACTAGTTTTTTGGTATCACCTCTGCTGAGGTTCCAGGACTGGGGACCAGATCCTAAAACGTGACGTGTAAACGCTGCAGACCACTGATTGGTCAGAGTCGTCTTTGTGGCCCGCCATTTTATAAAAAACAGATGCTGAAGTTTACAGTAAATGTAGCGGTAGGTTAATCCACATGATGACAGCCCACAAAACTACACCATGGTTTGTCGAGGAGGTTCAGAAGTAAAAATTCAGCATGAGTTTGATGGGACAACATGCAACAAGCGAATTTATCAGCAACTCTCTGAGTAGATGACACAGAAGTAACGCACTGCATCCCTATGACGACCAGGTACTGTAAAGTCAGTAGTATCCTGAAATAGGACCTGGTACCAGAGTCGAGCCGAGTTGAGCTGAGCCGGTTCCATATAGTGGAAATGCTGCATATGTCTGTTTCTAAACATTGATTATATATATATATATATATATATATATATATATATACACATATATATATATATATATATATATATATATATATATATTATATATATATATATATATATATATATATATATATATATATAATATATGTGTATATGTATATGTGTGTGTGTGTGTGTCTGTACATACTCTGTATATGTAAAATCCAACGTGTACTGTGTGTGTTTGTGTATGTATTTGTTTGTGTGTGTATGTACTTGTGTGTGTGTGTGTGTGTGTGTGTGTGTGTGTGTGTGTGCGTCAAAGTGCTTTTATCTGAAAGTGATGTTGCAATGACCTGTAACTTCCCCTCTCACAGGAAAGCTCAGTGTCTGTGCATCTGTCAGTGTGAGCAGATATTCAACTAACCAGGAAGGCAGTGTGTGGCAGTGGAACAGAAGGGGTGTCATGAAGTAAGAAATATGACACCAATGATTGGAAATAGGAAATAAAAATGTCTTTAACCTGGTTCTTAGTCTGGATCCTCTGTCCAAGTCCAAATGGAAACGTCAGCATTTGGACTTTTTACCTTTTTGAGAGGAACGATGTCAGATGCATCTGTTGTTGCACAGAACTTGAAAATAGTGATAGAAGTTGACAGATAGTGGAGTTTTCATCAACAGCAGGTGAACTCCACAGAGACTATGATATCAGTGTTAGTTAAATCTGTAAATGGACCTGTGTCTGTGTCGGCCTTCTACCACAACAATGGACAATGGAATAACAGGCTTTTCACATGACAACATACTCTAAAACCTCAAATCTGTGATCAGTTTATTCAGTAGAAGCCTACCTGGAAATGTCCAGTGACATTTTCAGAGGTGTTCTAGTCAGGCCGGGTTTATGTGGATTCACATAATAGAAGGGGCTGAGGTGAGCTGACCTGATAACACCAGTGAACAGCAGCGCATACATCACACAACAGGGTTTGAACATCATATGCAAACAGTAGAATTAGGATTAGGATAATAGGGACCAGACACTAAACATCTTATTATGTGCATAAGACTATAACATGTCCAAACAGCAAAATAGAAAGCAAGTAATGTATAAAATGAGACCAGAATTAACCCTTAAAGAACCAAACATCCTCCTTTAACCCTTACAGACCCAAACGTCCACCTTTAACCCCTACAGACCCAAACGTCCACCTTTAGCCCTTTAAGACCCAAACGTCCTCCTTTAACCCTTAAAGACCCAGACGTCCTCCTATAACCCTTAAAGACCCAAACGTCCTCCTTTAACCCTTAAAGACCCAGACGTCCTCCTTTAACCCTTAAAGACCCAGACGTCCTCTTTTAACCCTTAAAGACCCAAACGTCCTCCTTTAACCCTTAAAGACCCAGACGTCCTCCTTTAACCCTTACAGACCCTAATATCCTCCTTTAACCCTTAAAGACCCAAACAGCCACCTTTAACCCTTAAAGACCAAACATCCACCTTTAACCCTTAAAGACCCAAATGTCCTCCTTTAACCCTTAAAGACCCAAACATCCTCCTTTAACCCTTAAAGACCCAAATGTCCTCCTTTAACCCTTAAAGACCCAAACGTCCACCTTTAACCTAAACCATCTACTGATCTAAACTGTTTAATTCCTGTTGATCTACTAATTCTATCAATCCATGTCAATAATTGGTGTAAAATGCAGTTCTTCATCTTTTCATGGTCATCAGATATGACCCATTTCGACGTTCAGAGGCTCTGTAGTTACCGTGGAAACACCGTCATCTTCTACAACATTAATTCACCAGTAAAACCCATGGAGTTGGATCAATGACAGTGGATGGACACACTGGGTTTATGTTCAGTTAATGATAGTTTGGACTGAAAAAGACACTGTTTATTCCGTTTTCTCTGTTTCTGATAGAATAACCGTCAACTTTAATCTGAGCTTTAATGAACATCTACATGATCAGTGAATTAAATATAAGGAAGTACAGGATTTACACTGAAAAAATGCAAAATACAGACAATAATATTAGAATAAATGGTGATAATCACTTAACCTCTTGAGACCCAGCAATGCATTTTTGTCCCCTGTAGTGGACAAGAGTTTCACAGCTTTACTTTAAAAAAAAAAAAGTCCACTGGAAAGGACATAAAAAAAAAAAAAAAAATATATATATATCTGAAAAAACTGTTGCATCATGGTGTTTCCAATTAAGGCATTTGTTTAATGTAAAATGGTGAAAATGTTTTCTTACTGGGTCTCAGGAGGCCATGAAAGGTTAAACAGAGAGAAAAATTAATTTGGGAACTGATGTAAAAGGGTCTGGGTCTGGTTCTGGGTCTGTATGGGTTAAAACAACTAGAAAATAAAGAAATGGTGGCTTTAATTTAGAGTTTTTGAGTATTTATCCTTGGAGTGTGTAATTGTAGTCCAGAACCCTGGTATTAAAGCGTATTTGTACTGTGGGTGTTTTCCTCTTCTGTGTTGGTTTTGGTCCTGTGAATGGTGCTTATTGTGTGATCTCCATTGTTTGAAAGGTTCTGTATTGTTTTAATGCAGATCAGGGTTCTGTGGTGACTCTGTGAACTAGTGGTTGTTGTTGTTGTCGTCTACCTCTGCCGTCCCTCTGGCAGGACACAAGGCTTCTACCCATCCGCTCTGTGTGTGTGTGTGTTTGCGTGTGTGTGTGTGTGTGTGTGTGTCCGTTGTTTTGCAGGATAGAGGAAATGAAAGCTCAGACTGGGCCTGCAGGCGTTCTAAACTGTCTCTGTCCTTCACATACATGTGTTTTTCACTGTTGGTGCATGAACCAAAGCTCCTCCACTCCCACAGACGAGTGTGTGACAACAGCAGTTAATGATCAAAAAGAGGAAAGGATGCACTTCTCTTTTCTCTGTGTGATACGTACACACACACACACACACACACACAGATGCATAGATGAACGGAGTGTAAGGAAGTGATTGAATCTCAGCTTTTATTGTGAAACCCTGTCCAGTGCACTGAGCTTTGTCTCCTTCCCCTTTTTAAGGTGTGTGTTTTTTTTTTTTTACAGGCGTTAACATTTGTGTGTGTGTGTGTGTGTGCGTGTGTGTGTGCATGTTATAACCTCATTGTGTGTGTGGTACTGGTTTAAACTGTATTTCCTCAGTGCCAGTAGCTTACATTGTGGACTCACAGTATTTCATCATACTCATACTAGTGGTGCTCATTGTTCAGTTAATGTTCCATTTACACTCATTATCTTCTTATCAGCTGATTATTCATCTAATTATTTCCTCTGCCAGGAGGTATTGTGATCATTTTGCTTTGTGTGTTTGGTTGCATGTTTGTTTGTTTGTTTGTTAGTAAGATAACTCAAAAAGTTATGCACGGATTTTCATGAAATTTACTAGAAATGTTCATACTGGCACAAGGAAGAAACAATTAAATTTTGGTGGTGGTGGTGGTGGTGGGGGGCAGATCTGTCTTTGCAGAGGTCTGTGCTCTCTGAGTGCTTTTCTTGTTTACCAATGGGACCCATTTGTGTGGAGAACCTCCTGATTTCCCCCGAAAAACCCAAACTCTGATCGCAGGACGCTGGCAGGTCCACACACACCCCTTACCTCCTACTGTCTTTACCTCCTTTCTTCCTTCCTTTCTTCCTTCCTTTCTTCTTTCCTTCCTTCTCTCTTCCTGCCTCTTCACACTACTGACAACATTAGTGATGAGTGAATAACGGTGAAGAAGACGAGGGTACATGAGTTGCGGTAGACTTTTGGTCGTTTACTGCAGCTTTTCTCTTCATTTCTTATCTTTTCTCCTTTGGCTTGTTTTGGGATAGTGAAAAAAACAGAACAAAATGAAAAGAATCTCAGACACCTACCCTCTTTTCATGAGCAGGACCACTGTTTCTAACTCCTCAGTAAGGACAGTATCTTTGTCTGTCCTAAAAGTCTATAGAAGTTACTAAATGACATCATCACCAAATTTGCATAATTGTAAATGTGCATGTAATTGTAATGACCGATGTAGGACAGAGGAATAACATTGTGTTAGAGACAGACAGTGAGATAAAAACAGCCTAAATCTGTTTAGAACTACAAATGAACTCTACTGAGTCCATTCTACTTTATTTAAATCCCCATTCCATCCGTCCTCCTTTATTCGGGCTTGAGGACCGGCTACATTAGTGGCTTTTCTATTGAACACATGCACAAACTTTACTGATATTTACTAAATGTCGAAAAAACAGAAGTGCGAAATGTCGGTTTTTCCATTAAATCACAAATGCGATGATTTATTTATTTATTATCGTGAGATAACAAGAGAAGTAATTCCATAAACATGATGATGAACATAAATATCAAGTTGATTTACAGATATATTCATTATTATTATTAAATATAACCCCTCTGCCCTGTGCCAAATTCTAACATGATTGGTTTTCCTGGTGTGTCCGCACATACCGTTTCTTTTAAAACTCTTCTTCTTTGCTTGTTGTAACATCGTCAACATCCATTTTTCTATTCATGTCACTCTAGTTGTGGAAAAATGTCTTTCCATTGCAGTTTTGCATGATATATCAATTTCCCTATGCCCAGAAGACCATCTCTTGCCAGCACAAAAAAAAACTTCTCATCGAAAAACAAGAGTTTTGGCAAAAATGCCGTTTTTCATTTAGGTAAATTTTTATGCGCAAATTATATTCACGCAACTTTAGGGTCAATGGAAAAGTGACTGCTGACCCAAAAGAGACACTCTGGACCAGTTACTGAAGTTAGTTATCGGTTTAGTATTTAGCTGTATTTTCTTCAGTTTGGAAGAAACTGAAGAAAATCTGAACATTTGTAATTTTCAGTCGACATGAACAATGGAAATGGACCAAAAAGAGACAATAGAGAAAACTGTCAATGTCAGTGGGACTGATTTATATTCAGTGATTTGATTTAGACAAACAGCCATATGTGTTTTCATCTCAGAATTTCCAAAAGTCTCCAGTAAAACCAGAAAAAAAGAGGATGGATTTGTCACTAGTGGCTTTTTAAATAAAGAGGTCTCTACAGGGGTCTGAAAAACCACTAAATATACCAACAAAGGGTCTGAGTGGGAAAGACTGACTGATACAGCTGCAGACCGACCCTGGGTTTGGGCTCATTACAGGAAAATGTGTGGGTTTTAGTGTTTGAGTCACTTTACAAGGATTATCAAAGTTTCCAAACAAATTTTAAAAGTAGCTAAATTTGTTGCTCAGTGCTTTTCGGGGGAAAAAAATGTAAGGGTAGAATGAAAAGTTGGTAAATCTAGCAACAAAATTGTTAAGTTGGCATCAGTGAGTAACACAAGCCCAAGAGGAGGTCATGTAGTGAACCCCCACCCCACCCCACCCCACCCCCTTGAATGTGACAGCGTCCAAACTATGAGTGTCAACCTCATTTTAACTCAAATATACAGCCCAATGTGGTCTAAAGTAAAAAAAAAAAAAAGCATAAAAATAGAATAATCACCTGTGAATAATGTCAACTCCTTTATTTCTCTCTTTAAGAATGAGAGACATAAAATTACATGATGAAAATGTTTACGTCTACAAACTATTTTAATTTTGATAATACTCTGTCTCAGTTTATCCACAAAGCTTTTAGTAATTTAGAGAAACCTGAGAAACATGAACACAACAGAAAAAAAAAAACCCACTTAACAACAAATATGAACAAAATAAAGAATAACAAGAGGAAACTTTTACAAAAATGAACAAAAATTTGAGAAACATGAACAAAATGAACACAAATTAAACCAAAAAGCCAACACATATGATCGAATTAATCAATAAGAACAAAAACATGCATAAAAATGAACAACTTGACAAACATTAGCAACATGATGTTAAAATTACTCTTAATTCTATTCTGACATTTCATGTTGTTTATATTTGTTTAGGTTTTTCACCTTTTTTTGTGAAAATATAGTTTGTAAATGTAACATTGTCATGTTTCCTTTTTTTTTTTACATGAAACTAAGAGAAAAATGTGTAGTTGTCCTTATTCGTTGGTTATTATGTGAATATTTAACTGCTCTGACCCACTTTAGGTCATATTTGTCTGTATGAGGAACCTGAACTAATATGATTTTAACACCTTTTACTGTTAATATCTTCAGAGTAATTTTTGCATTTTTCAAATCCCTCCCACGGGCCGGACTGGACCCTTTAGTGGGGCCGGTTTTAGCCCACGGGCCGTATGTTTACCCCCTGTGTTCCAAACAGAGGTTGTATGAGGTTGTATTTTGCACCTGTCCTGTTCAGTGCTGTAGACGCAGATAAGTGAAAGTGAGCCTCATTCAGTGTGGATCCCAGAGGGTTTGTGGGCCGTGGTGGTCCTGTAGCTGCAGACTGGATTACAGCAGAGCCTGTGTTTGTGGCGCTCAGCTGTTTGTTCATATTGTTTGTTGGGCGTGTGCAGCTGAACTGATAGTTTCAGAGTAAATCACTGTCCTCACATAGATGGCATCATCCGCTGTTTCCTTTTGAACCCGTCTGCAGACTACCGACGGTTACTACTGTCAGATAGAACTAATGTTTCTGATGTTTCTGTTGCTTTTTCTTTGTCTTCTTTCATAAAATACTTGTTTTCTTTCTCCTTGTTAAAAGAAGTGTTTTCAAAGCCGACAGCTCTTTATTAGAATATGTATAGGATTTGAAACAAAACCCTCAAATATTTATCACACACTGCTTTTGATGTGTGCTGCTTTGTTTGTTTGGATAGTTTGATTTGGCCTTCAGTGTGTTGTTACAAATATGAAGGATTTAATACTTTTATCACAGTGGAAAAGGTTCTTCAGTGCAGTTTACATTTTACTGTCGAACCTGAAAACAATGAACAGTTTGTTGTTTGTTCAGTGTGTTTTCCTACAGTGGCAGTAGATATTAAACTGATTATTAGTGTGTGTGTGTGTGTGTGTGTGTGTGTGTGTGTGTGTGTGGTGTGTGTGTGTGTGTGTGTGTGTGGTTGTGTACATGGCTCGTTGATGTGCAGTGACAAACAAAATGAGTATTTAATGAAGTTAAATTATTTCTAAATAATCTAAATAATTAGATGCAAATGGTGGGGCTAATTTTATTGTGATTATATTCCAATCATGTTTTCATTTGAAGTAACGGTTGTTCCACAGTGAAGAATCCACATGTGTGTTGGATGTATGTGATCATTACTGAGTCCAGTCCACTTCAACCCCAGCTGTAAAACACTGGGGGTCAAACATAGGCCCCGGGGGCCAAAACCAGCCCACCAAAGGGTCCATTCCAGCCCATAGGATACATTTCTGAAATTACACTGAAGATATTAACAATCTATTGTTTTGGTTTAGGGGCCATATAAAGCCCTACTTTGGCCTCAAAGTGACTTGGACCAGTAAAATATTATCATAATAACCTATAAATACTGATAACTACAGATGTTTCCTTTTTGTTTTAGTGGAAAGAAGTGAAATTACATGACAATGTGTAAATTTACAAATTAGCCTTTCACAAAAAATACCATGAACAAGTATGAACAACCTAAAATGTCTTAAGCGAAGTGGAATTTTAACAATATTCTGCCTTTTACTAAATGTTTTGTGTATTTGTAGATCCACTGTGATCTGTACGTTCTAATGCATTTGTGTAAATTATAAACTGAAGCATAGTTTATTAAGATTGCACTTATTTTTCTAAAGACATTTTAGGTTGTTCATAGTAGTTCATGTTAGTCATAGTTTGTAAATTATACTTTGTACATGTAGACATTTTTATAACGGAATGTTACTTTTTTCACTGTCATTATTTGAGTGGTCCAGCTCGCTTGAGGTTATATTGGGCTGAATGTGGCCCCTGAAGTAAAATGAGTTTGACAGCCCTGCCGTAAACCTTCCAGATCAATGATGTTATAAAGTTCCTACAACATGTTCTGCTTCACAGACGTCAGAGGTCCATCACTACAAGTTCTGGTAGTTTGCATTGGAGATGATGGATGTTAACAGGCGTCAGACTGGTCCTCACATCTCCAAAACATTTTAATGCACTGTTATCATATTATGTAATAATAATAATAATGATAATAATAATAATAATAATATAATAATAATAATAATAATAGTAATAATAGTAATAATAATAATAATAATAATGATAGAGTTTCTTTATAAGGCATTTTTCATTCAGAGAATCTCTGAGTGCTACAATGGAAAAGACAGATTTAAAAATATCAAACATCAACAATTCTAGGTTTTCTTAAATAAATATATTTTCAAGTTAGCTTTAAAGAGTATTTGACCATGTGTCCAAAATCAGTATTTTTGCTGTAAAAAATATATCAACGAAAAAACTATATCAAACTAAATAAAGTTAGAAGAGCTTCTGTCACACTGCAAAACAGAATATATGACTTTGATAAACTGACTTGAATGTGGAATATTTATCTGAAGATCATTTTTTTATTTATTTACTTATTGTCAGACTTGTTCCAAGATTTTCATTTTGTTCTAGTCCACTGAAATATTACAACTAATGTAAACAATATTTATAATAAAACCAGCTCCACTGTTGGAGGATGAGTATGGAGGACACAGGAAGTGTTTACCCTCAACTCATTTGGACTGGATTATACAGTTTGACCTGGAAATACATATATATTATATATATTATATATCTGTTGGGTTTTTGTAATTGGCTTAGAGTCTGGTTTTGACCAACTCTAATATATAAAGCGTCATGAGATAACTTTTTTGTGATCTGGCGCTATATAAATAAAATTTGATTGATTGAGTGATTTGATTGGTTTTCCCCTGTAAGTCGCTTTGGAAAAAAAGCGTCTGCCAAAACATAAACATAACATATATATGGAGTCAGTAGACCTGCATAAGACCATGTGTGTATATATATATATATATATATATAGATATAATATATATATATATTATATATATTATATATATAACATAGATAACAAAATCAAGTATATTCTGCTTAAAATAAGAATTGTATCATTCTATAATCCTGAAATCATATTTTCTTATTTAAGAAAAAAACTTGATCAATGTAATTTTCTTACTGCACTGGTGACAATTTTGCTTGAAATAAGACATTTTAACCCAAGAATAAGTTTAATTTTCTTCTTTTATAACAGTCCTTTTTTGCAGTGCAGAAGTCCATTAGTGTCAGATGTGGACTGGACTTGGACTATGAACCGGAATAATCCAATTCAATAACAAACATATTAGGAAAAGGCCTAACTACATCTGCTTCATATGACACTATTCTGATCATCTAGTTGGTTGGTCATCTGTTATCCTCCAGGTTAGTGAAGAGGGTGAGTGGTCAACAAGTCCAGTGTGTTTGTCATCACATGACATCCATTTCACACACTTGATTGGTTGATGCTTTTAATGAAAACATATAATGGCATGTTAATTCATCACATGATGATGAATAACACTGGTCTACCGGTCAGATGGTTCCAGAATAAAGTAGTTAAATTTTCTATCAATTTTCTATCAGTGGAACATTTGGACATCTGTTGGATAAATGGACACAACCAACATATATGTGGAAGAACACATCATCATATGTATGAAAACTGAACTAAACAGCACTTTGGTCATTAGTTTAACAATTAATCTGATTAAAGTATGTAAGATTCAGTACATTTAACGTCTGAAGCAGATATTTACTTAGAAATAGTAGAACAGTGTGATGTAAATACTGTTTTGAACCTCCACTGTTACCTGTTTTAGAATAGAGTAGAATGGATCTTATTGTGACTTGTCCACAGGAACAATGTAAATCCATTTAGCAGCTCTGTTCTGCGGAGCAGCGAAAAACACTTAGAGCAAAAAAGACTGTATAAAAATATCACAGAAAATACTGAACAATATAGATATGTGCAAAAAAGGTACAGGATAAAATGTTAAATATACTTTTACTAGTAAAGTACTACAGAAACTACTGAGATATACAAAAGCTAAGTGTGTACGACAGATGGGTGATACGTTCTGTTTCTAAACCTAAAATCATAAAAGCCCAGCGAAATCTAATTTAAAAAAAAACTCATTCATATTATGTAGATTATCATGTGTTTTGCCTTTATTTGTATATATGTGTGTGTTGTGTCACTTTCAGCCTCTGTCTCCTGGCAGCTAATTGAAAGTCATTAATTACACACTCCTCATTCATCTTGTCTGTGTTTTCTACAAGTCCTGTATGTGTACAACTGCATCCTGACAGCTGTCTGATTTATTCCCACAGTTATAAATTATATTCAGACACACACACACACACAACAGATTGCTACTGACCACAGTTTGCTTGCCGCAAAACCGGTTAAGGTGACATCATCAGAAATGATGAGAAGAGAGAGATCCATTTTTAAAGGAGCTTTCTTAGACGTGACCACACACACATGGTATGCTCCATACACACATTCACACAAAGACAGAGTACGCTCTAAGGACCACAGCAGGGGATCTGTGTGTGTGTGTGTGTGTGTGTGTGTGTGTGTAAATGTAAAATCCAGACAGCCATTCCAGAGGCCAGACTATTGAGTCTTATAAACTCTCAGGTCACAGATTATTGAAATAGCAGAGCAGATATATGGTAGACGGGTGCTGGTGTGTGTTCTCCGTTTCACTGCTTCACTCTAGTGTCACAAATTGCCAAAAAGACACTGGAATCAAAAAAACGCAAGCATTTCATGCAGATTTGATTCTGATCAAAGTATACTCATGCATTTAGTATTTGCATATTGCAGTATTTAAAGCAGCAGCTCAGATGTGTGCTTGAAACTCTGCTCTTATATGTAGCAGTTGTAATAGTGATTTATTTCAGCATCGTTTATAGTTCTACCGGGAACTGAACCAGCAACCCCTTGGCTACTATTTATTTTAATAGTCTACCATGCACACAGACAGTCTATTGTAGAGTCTAATCTAACTACATATGTCTGCTTTTAACCTCCAAACTCCATTTTTCATGTATTTGTTTCCCTGTTAGGCCCATCTGGATTCCTCCAGCCTCATCATGAGAACACACTAACCTGTTTGTATTCTCTCGAGGCGCCTTTATGCCTTTGCACACATTTCAAAATAAAGTTTTACAGAGCGTGAGTCCCAGAGCGTTTGTGTGGAGCTTTTAGATTCTCCGTTGCAGATGAAAACAGCCAGTGTCTGTCAGGAGCAGACGGGGGGTTTGGGCCATTTGTAACACTTTCTTTTTCAGGGTCTTTTATGTCTGTTGTAAAGTTAAGAGTTTTTTCTTCAAAAAGGCAGAAATGCACCTGTTTCAATCTGCCGACAGGTTCAGAAAATTCCCATATCGGTGAAGTGAGAAATGCTCTTTCCTCTCAGTTGTCGCTGAGACACATTTGTACATCAGTCTGAAACTGTCAGATTCCTGAGTCCACCACACCAGGGTACAAAGTGCACAGACCCCAGACCTGTACGGGCCTGGACTGAACCACTGTTCACCAGTGGTCTGGTCTGGTCCCAAAGAGGTAAATAGGCCCCTACAGAGAGTTACACACACACACACACACTGTACAGTCCAGTGGTTCCCAGACCCTGTGTGGGGCAGTAATCCAGTGTAGTTATTTGAGGACAGAATCCTCTATAGACTTTTAATAAACTGTGTGTGTGTGTTGTGTGTGTGTGTGTGTGTGTGTGTGTGTGTGGTGTGGGGGGGGGGGGGGGGGGGTTGGACTGTCTGTGTATGTGTGTGTGTCTGTGTGGTGTTCTTGTTGAGTTGTGTGTCTTCAAGTGTTGTATCAGCTCCAAAAAACACAACAGTCAGTTACAGTGATAATTGTGGTAACACAGAGGTTTAGACTAGAGCTGCAACAAGTATCGAGTAATTCAAGTAATTCGAGTACACAAATCCTAAATCATTTTTTTGCTTTGAGTATTGGTTTAATTATTAATTTGGTTTCAGTATCACTTGTGTTCGTGTCCTTCACGGACTGTAACAGTGACGCACACAAGTCAAAAAGTTGGTCCAATGGAAGAGAGTGAGGAGACCATCGATAAAAGACCAAGACGTCTGGAAGTTTGGGATCACTTCAAAACAGAGAATCTGGTGTGATGTGTGTAAGTCCACATCTGAAGCAGCACAAAGTCAAAGCCCGTCTCCCACTCAACAGTAGAGAACATTAGCCAATGCTAACAGAGAAACTGAGGCAGCGCTGGTTAGAATGGAGGCGATGCGTTTGTTATCGTCTATAATAATGAGTGTCCATGACAGCTTTGGTGATGGAATCAGAGTACTCGATTAACCGCTGAATATTCGGTGGAATACTCAACTTCAAATAGACTGGACAGCTGCAGCCCCAGTTCAGACATTGTGATTTAATGGAAAAACCCACAGTACACACTTCTGTTCTTAACACATTTAGTAAATCTAAGTATATATAAATATAAGTAATTAACTAATTAGTTATTAGTAACTATTAGTTACTATTAGTAACTAATAGTTTGGCAACTAAAGTGTAAAAATAATAGACTGACCAAAACTATAATAATATAATAATATGTATTGTTGTAAACTGGTCCAGTCCAGTTCCATCTCTACCCTCTAATCTGTCAGCTCAGTCTGAAACACATTGGATCCAACTGACTAACTTAGACCAACTGAACATGGAACTAACATCCACTGGGGGTTGGGCCTGGACTCGTGTGTCACAATAAGCGTCCGTGTGAAACACAGCAGTGGAACCAATGTTTAACAGCAGAGAAATGAAGGAAACCAAGGTTCCATTCAGGAAAACTGTAATGGAATCCTGTTTGTGTTGATTGAGGTGGTTTAACCCTTTAGTTCTACTGCTATGACCGTTACGTTCACGTCCACACAGACACGGCAGACTCACGGTGCTTATTCCAGTTTTCTTCCATTTCTTTGCAGTGTTTAATGAATAGATGTCGATCTGCCTGTTCTGTAAAGTGGTTGAAGCTGCTGTGTTTTGACATACTGCACACAGTTCAAACGGCTCCAGGTTCACATAAGGATAGAAGACAGAGAGGACGCTGGGAAATGGACAGGGGAGTGGGAGATTAATGGACAGAGTTGGATGAAAGATGGACTGATAAGGAGAGAAAAAAGAGGGCGGTGTGTTGGCAGGTTCATGTGAGTCTGGATCAGTCTGATCTGTGGGGGGGCAGGCATCGTAACGATGCAGAGCTATTGAAATGTGAACGTCTGATTAAGTTTGACATTTAAGATGACATATTTTGTATGCTGTTACCCCGTTACAAATGAGTCCTACACTCTGTGTGTGTGTGTGTGTGTGTGTGTGTGTGTGTGTGTGGTTGTGCGTGCATGCGTGTGTTTTTCTTGATCCGTGGCAGGAGTGAATCGGGCCCCCGCTTCACAAAAGACCCAGAGTGTGTGTGTGTTTGTGTAAGTAAAAGTTCTGGCATTGATTAGGGGCCTCGCAGGCGACTGAAGGCTTTTAGTCTTCAAATGGCAGGTGTACTCTGTCTCCTAGTGGTTTTTATGTGCCCCCCCCCCCCCTTCTGTCCTCTCTCTTTCACCCTCCCAGTCTTCAATTAGGCTCCTGCCTCTGCAAAATCAAATTCCCCAACCAAGCTGTTACTGGTTCCCTAAACCTTCTCTGCCTCCCCCCTCGTCCACTCTTAAACCCCTGGTTGGAGCCAGGACACACCCGTCCATCCAGTTTTCAAACCCAGAACCTTGTGGCCAGTTGTTTTCTGATGGTCCTGCTCTAAAAGGCCTGGGTTCCACACACTGATCTGTTTAGTGCTAAAACAGTCCCATATTGGCTTTCATTAATATTTTTTCTTCAGCTGCTGTTGTTCACTGACACTAACCTAAGCTACGAGTCATCTCAGCATGACTGCCATTTTGTGCATCAGTGGCCTATAACCTGTGACATTTTTATATAAATTAAATGACAACGGCTGATTCCTCATGGGGAAAATCCTTCATATTAATAATAATAATCCAATTTGATTTGATTAGGGAGTTTAGTAAGTCAGGTTTTATCTTCAAAACAAATTTGCACAGAAGTTGTGCATCAAGAGGAATGGGAAAAGCAATGTTGAAATATGTCCCACAGTCAGTTTATCTTTTTAAATTATTTGCTACTCGTAGTAAATCCATTTAGGCCGAGCAGCGCAGCCTTTCATTTCTGCTCGTATTCTCCGAGTGACACATCCTCAGAACGACGTGATGTCGAACCAGTCGCAACAAAGGTTCGAAGGTTTAATCCAGAGGTTTAGTCTTGGATCTGTGGGCCTGTTCTGAGCTGCCATTAACATCCAGTCTGATCATATGCAGACAACTCTAATGCACAAACACATCCAATCGGATCTTTCAGGAACGATTTGAAGATGCCAAGGGCGCATTCACATCCACATTCGCTCAGTCATCTGCATAGAAAACAAGGCCCCAGGACGGATTAAAGAAGCAAATACGCAGCTGACATAAGCAGGGGAGTCAGTTCAAATGTTTATAGTGGTGGTTTAAATATGTCTGAAAAATCCACAAAGCTAATACTAGGAGTGCTTCATGTGTGGAGCACCACCTGAGAACACTGGAATGGAATATCTGCACCTCACATAGTCCAGGAAAACCTCCCAAACAGGTTTTAGACATTTGAATATTCATCACTAAACTGTGCATCATGAAAAGAACCAAGAAAAGACAGAATGGTCAAAGGTGAAGGTCTTCATAGCTGCATCGCTTTGGAAAGAAACATCCACAACAGGTCCAGTCTGTTCAATCTGGAGTGTTTTCAGGCTAAAGATGAACTTGTTTATTTGTGTGTAGAACTAGGAAATGAAACAGTTAAAGCTGAACCATTAAGATCAGATCATGGAACATACATGATAATATCAGGGCTAAGCAGGAACAACTCCAAAAAGGGGAGAATCTGTAGAGAATCCATTAAGGTAAAGCAGCGTCTGCCTTTGAACCCAGATGTTTGTTCAAATGTGTCCAACCCCAGTTAGATCCTAATTATCTCTAATCCAGTAACACAGTGGTTTCAACCTTTTTTGTCTCCTGACCTCATTTCAACATCACAAATTTCTGTTGACCCCAGACATTCAAAACTGAGACTTTTTTTTATGCTAAATAAATTAGTTTTTTGATCCTGTAATAGTTTCCTATCCTATGTTTCAAATACAGGTTAATTTTAGAGGACATTTATTCTATAATGTATATTATTGTGGACGGAGGCAGTAGATCCAGGTGTAGATTACTGCACAGAGGGAGAATTTGATTTTCCTTGATCAGGATATGTACAGTCAGTCCAGCTTGGATTTACAAGGCTGACAATTAATACTGAACAAACAAGAACTCAAACTATGAATTATGAAAGAGCTGCAGCATCTGAAACTGACCACAATGAACATTTGACAGATAAACAGAACCACAGTGCTGCAGTTTCAGCTTCACAGTTTGTCTGTTATGGATTGGGATTGTCTCTGTCAACTCAACAGACATTTTTTTTGTAAGTCTTTATGTTTTTTTTTATTTTTATCAATAATTAGAAATTTCAGGCGACTCCATGTGAATTCCAGGCGACCCCACGTGGAGTCCCGACCCCAAGGCTGAAAAACACTGCATTAGTCTGTCTGTGCTTCTGCACCTGAATCACTTCCCTCATGGTGAACACCTTCATAGATGACTCCATCACAAACACAGTCCGTTTGTTTACAGAAAAAACCCAAAGGCACTCGGGCCTTTTCAGAAATTTTGTTGTGAAGTGCATTGTGGGAATGGAGACCAAACAAAAGCGGTTTCAACAAGAAATCGATCCAGACGGTTCCACCTTAAAGTCCTCCAGTCCACCAGGGCTGTTTTCCAGAATGAGTCTAGTCGGTGGATGGAGGTGAAAGACACAGTTGGATTCAGCTTCACCAACAGACAGACAAACTGAACCTGCAGGAACTCACATTCCCACAATGCACTGAGCCACAACATTGAAAAGGTTTTGTGCCTTTGGGGATCCACTGTGATCTGTAAGTTATGTTAATGACAAGCTGAGATGTAATATTGCAGAAATAGTTCCAAACTCCAAAATGTTATTTTATTTTATGCTATAATCCTATAATACTCTGCCTGTTACCAGATGTTTGTGTAACAATGTGTGTAATACCACAATAAATGATAAGTTGAAGCATATTATTATTATTATTATTATTATTATATTATTATTATTATTATTATTATTATTACACTTATTTTTCTTAAGAAATTTAAGTTTTTTTCGGGTTATTCACATCAAGGATAGTTTGTGTTCATATTTTCATAATTTAATGTTTTTGTTTTTTTTCATTTTTGCACTAAAACAAAGACAAAAATATGGAGTTTTCATTACTTATTGGCTGTTGTACTATTACTTGTACAGGTCTGGCCTGCTTGAGACCCAGTTGGGCTGAATGTGGAACCTGGAAGAAAATGACTTTAACAGCCCTGGTCTAGACTTTAGAAATGAACATAAATATTCTCTCCTATTTAAACGTCTATTTCTCACCCCTGTGCCGTCCTAATTTCAACGCAGTTTTTCTATTTAATTTTTTTTAACAAATACATGAATCAGCTTGTGTTTCATTGATGTGCCTCGGACAGACATAGACATATGTTTGTACGGCCTAAAACACCACACACAGAATGAATGGAAACATGGCAATTAAAAGAATAAAAGAAGGTCATATGAAGAGAGGGACAGAAAATGAAGAGAAAGACCCGCTAGCGTAATGTAAGAAGACAGAACTATGTAGATCCATCACACAAAGACAGATAATTCTGGGTAAAGAGACCTTGCTTTTAGCGTTATTTCCTCCGATGTTGTGCATTAATCCTTTGTTTATGAAAGATGGAGACGCCAGCTCCATCTGTCCCCCACGGGGAGGCCAAGAACACAGATATGTGAGGACGGCACAAATATGCAGCTGTTAAGACCGCAGTAGAACCATCCATTACACCACTGGTTCTTAGTCTGTTTCTGTGGCCCCCCCTCCCCCCTTTGGAGGACCATAAACCTCCAGTCTCCCCTCAACCCCAACAACATTGGAACAGTGGTGCAATTAGAACTTTTATTGAAAGTAATATCAGTATTATAACAGTACTTTTTGCTTGTCCTTGTTCAAATTCAAAATTACAGATTTTTGCTTGAATAATACAAATACACTCACCCAGACTGCTCTGAGACAATATTTAACCAAATAAAAATAGGAAATGTCCAATTATCTCCAACTCTGACAATACAGTTCCTTTTTTTAGACCAACAAACACATGTTGGTTCCACAGATGAACATGTGACCAATATCAGTGGGCCCATGAGCCCGTTTCCATTGGACATCTGAGAACATTAAAGTCCAGACTTGGACAAAACACAAACATATGTGTCCATGTGTTTCCAGTCCAGTCCAGTCCTTGTCCATTGTCCAAACCTAAACTCTTTGTCTAGTCTAGTCACAGATCACCATGGCAGTAGATTGGTTTGGTGTCTGTCCATAAAATGAGTCCAGGGTGCTCCAACCATCAAACATTAGTCCCACCTGATACATGTTCTAACCTGAAGAACAAAAAAACACCCAGGTCTGATCCCATGACCCCCCTGAGAAGACTTCACCCCCCTTCTTCATCAGTCCCATCTCACTTCATCTGTTTTACACAAAAACAAACCAACAAACAAACAAACTTCCGATTATGCTGAGTCATTGTAAGTCACTACTGGCATCTGTTTACATTAAGGACAACAGCTACCTGCACCAGTAATGACGTCATTCAGATAATTCCGATAGTTAAAGTTTTCACCAATAATTAGAGCCCATAATAATGAATCTAATTTACCGTGACTTCCCTTCTGTAAAAGGGTCTGGGAAAATGAGTCCAGGTAACACTAATAGACCAGTAGTTAATAAGTGTATAAATATTATGTCATTTCCTGTTTATAAGTGTTAACCAAGGTTATTATCATTAACGAAAACTAACGAAATGATGAAAACTAGAATTATAAAAACATTTTCGTTAACTGAAATGAATAAAAACTATAATTAAAAGAAAAAGAACGATAACTAACTGAAACTGTATTTTGTGCTAACAAAAATAACTAAAACGTATAAAAATTCTGAATAAAATTCCCTTCGTTTGTCAATGTCAGATTGATATGAAATTGATTTATTTCCCTCAAGCAATTTTAGCTGCTGGCACCATATGATATTTAACGGTCCGTCACTTGTGTTCACTTGTGGTTTATAGTCGTCTTCTGGTCCCCACTCTACCTGGAATCATGGAGACTAAAGTTAGGAGAAAAGCAGCAGAGTCCTGTCTGGGATTTATTTGAATACGAGGAAGAAGAGAAAAGATTTAAAAAAAACTAAAACTAAGCGTTTAGAAAAAAATGAAAACTAATAAAAACTATATTATATTATATTGTAATTATTATTATGGTTTGTCGTATAAATGTGTGTGACTGAGTTGGTTCTCGTTCAGAAAGAATAAATTAAAGGCCTTGGAGACTTTCAGACAGTTCAGTTAGTTCTACAATGAAGATTTTTTGTACTTGGGAATGAATGGGAATAAATAACACAAAAATGAAATGCAGAATAAGAGTAACATCAGCCGAAACACTGTTGGTAGCAGCTGAAAAACCTCAAATTCCAATAGACTGAATGTACTTCTGTTAATGATATAGTCTGTTTTATTGAAGAACTGACCTTTTCTTCAGTTTTCTGTGTTTTAATCTAATAACCTTTGAATTAGTCTGAGCTTTTATGAACAGTGAATTAAATATAGGACTTAAATTGAATTTGTACAAACCTGTAGGAACCCTGTGTTATAATATACTAGTGCACTGACCCGTGGGAATTCACAGGTTCTAGAAGCAGTTGAGTTGATAAAATGTGGACCTGAGCTAATCTTACAGGTGCAACACACAGATGAGAACAAATAGAATCGACTCATTTAGTTTAGTGTTGAAATCCACAGTAACAGATAATACTTTCATATTTCTCTCATATAGTGTTTAAAGGCCTTCACATCATTACTGTATGACTTCATCACAGTGTTAGTGGATGACTGGACTGATCTTACAGGTGTAACACACAGATTAGAACAGGTAGAATGGACTCTTTTAGTTCAGTGTTGACATGGATGTGGCCCATAGACTGTGACGCAGGACTGAACAGGACGGGTTATAACTGTGATCAGTGATCTGCTGAACTCAGACCCGGTTCTCCTGTCGTGGAATGGAATGATATTTCAGTCTGTAGTCAGTATACACCCAACCCCCCCCCCCCCCCCGTGGCTGTGAATGGACTCATCCTGTAAACTCATTACCTCCGCCAAGGAGGTTATGTTTTTGCCAGGGTTTGTTTGTTTGTCTGTCCGTTAGTGTGCAACATAACTCAAAAAGTTATGGACAGATTTTGATGAAATTTTCAGGGTTTGTTGGAAATGGGATAAGGAAGAAATGATTAAATTTTGGTGGTGATTGGGGGTGTGGGGGCCCACAGGGGGGGCCACTGATCAGCCTTGGCGGAGGTCTGCGCTCTCCGAGTGCTTCTAGTTGTAATTTTAAAAACAACTAATAACTCCAAAAGTATAGATCTCATCAATCAGCTGTTTTCACCTGTCTGATCCTGGACCCAAATACAGAAGCACTGGAAACACAAAGGCTGGATTTGTCCAGTTTATACCCTCGGCCACACTGGCTGCAGGGTATGGTCATCAGGTGGTCATCTGTCCGTCCGTCTGTTCGTCCTTCTGTCCAAAAACTTTGGCATGCACTGACAAGTCAGGCCAAGGGTTTTCAAGTGCATGCATGTTATGTTTCAGTTATAAAGCACACACACACATACACACAAACACACACACACACATACACACACACACACAGAGGTCACATGGCTTTTAGATGGTGATAAATCACTCCAAACCAAGGTTATTATTGTTAACGAAAACTAATGAAATGACGAAAACCAGAATTGTAAGAACATTTTCGATGACTGAAATAAATAAAAACTATAATTAAAGAAAAAAAAAAACGATAACTAACTGAAACTGTATTGTGTGCTTACAAAACTAACTAAAACATATAAAAATTCTGGATAAAATTCCCTTTGTTTTTGTCTTTGTCAATGTCGGATTGATATAAAATTGATTTATTTCCCTCAAGCAATTTTAGCTGCTGGCACCAAATGATAATTAACAGTACATCACTACTCGTCATTTGTCGTTTAGTCGTCTTCTCGTCCCAGTCAACTTGGAAACATGGAGACTAAAGTTGGGAGAAAGCAGCAGAGTCCTGTCTGGGATTTATTTGAATTCGATGGTGAAGAAGAGAAAAGATAGAAATAAACTAAAACTAAACTAAAACTAAGCATTTAGAAAAACACGAAAGCTAATAAAAACTAGCAAACCTGCTCTAAAAACGAATTAAAACTAACTGAATTAGGAAAAAAAAAGTCAAAACTAAATAAAACTAAACTATAATGAAAAATCCAAAACTATTAGAACCTTGCTCCAAACAATCATGTTGAAGTTATGACAAAAACAGTTGAGGGTGTTTAAGGGTTAACTTAAGTTAAACATGTAAGAAAAAAAATGAAATGATTTTAGATCAATTCCAGTGATGCCAAAGTCCACAGACATATATACATGCACAGTATCTAGAGCAGGGGGGTCAAACTGCTGTTAGTTCAGTTCCACATTCAGCCCAGTATGAGCTGACGTGGACCGGACCAGTACAATAAGAACAGGATAATATAGAAATAATGTCAACTGTCCATGTTTTACAGTGAAAAAAAGTAAAATCACATTATAAAAATGTTTACATCTACAAACTATCCTTTAAAACAATGTGAATAACATAAACCAACTGAAATTTATTTAGAAAAATAAGTGCAGTTTTAACAATATTCTGTTTCCGTTTATCATTTACACATGATGATTATAACGTACAGATCCCAGTAGATCTACAAATACACACAACATTTAATAACAGACAGAATATTGGTACAATTACACTCTTAAGACATTTGAGGTTGTTCATATTTGTTCAGGTTATCATTTCACAAAAATGTGAATAGTTTGTTTTAGTGTAAATACAGTAAAATTACATGAAAATGATTACATTTACAAAAGAAAAAAACTGGAGTTGTCATTATTTATATGTTATTCTGATCGTATTTCCCTGGTCTGACCCACTTCAGATTGAATTGGTCTGCTGTGGAAGCTGAACTAAAATGATTGTTAATGACTTAATTTTTTGCATTTCACAAGTTCATCCCATTTGGCCCCGGGCCGCATGTTTGACACCCCTGATCTGGTCCAACTGTTCCCACACTGACAGGCAGTAAATCCTGGTCCCTTTGGACTGGTCTGTGTGTGGACCTCCACCTCGGACATCCTAAACACACCTCAGAGTCCTCCTCCGTATCCTTAGGCTGTTGTTTGGAGGTGATTTGCAGCAGTTTCAGATAAAAGCTTTACTGGTGTCGGGGCTAATTGTAGTTGATGGGAATGATTAACTGATGCCTTTCTCCTTGCTGTGGTATTGAGGCCATTGTGGCGTTTGGGGGCTAATTGTAGCTGGTAGCAGTAGTTGTTATGTGGTATGTTGTGGTGGGTTGGACCTAATTGTAGTTTGTAATGGTTCCAGTCTGTGTATACAGCCTGAAGCAGACAAAGGCTGTACTAGGACACACACACACACACACACCTAATCTGACAGTTGGAATTAATGACTGGGGAAAAGTAAGTGATCAAAAAACAGAAATCACAGCTATAACCCAGACTTTTGATAGTTAGTTTGACTAGTTAGACATTTATGTGTGTGTATGTGTGTGTGTATGTGTATGTATGTTTTTATGTGTGTGTAAGTATTTATGTATGTGTGTATTTTTTTATGTATGTATGTATGTGTGTATTTATGTGTGTGTATGTATCTATGTGTGTATTTATGTGTGTAAGTATTTATGTATGTGTGTATTTTTTTATGTTTTTATATGTGTGTATGTGTGTATTTTGTGTGTGTGTGTATGTATGTATTTATGTAAGTTATGTATCTATCTATCTATTATCTATCTATCATCTATCTATCTATGCTATTATCTATCTATCTATCTATCTATCTATCTATCTATCTATATCTATCATCTATCTATCTATCTATCTATTATCTATCTATCTATTATATATCTATCTATCTATCAGCTGTTTGATGTAAGTATTTCTTACTTGGACTTCTTTTTCATTCCAACAGTTCTCTACTTTCTAATTTAGTCTACAATATTAAATAGTGCCGTTCCAACACTGGTGATATGGTCTGAATAATCGTATAATTATGTGGTTAAGTGTGTTTTCTGTTAGAAAAAGTCATTATTCCTTTGAAAATTCAGTCAAATGACTCGGCTTCTACTTTCATCAGACTGTTTGAACAATCATTAGAAACTGTGTTAACACATGAATGGAGCTGAAAGCACTGTTGATCTGTCAGTTGTTTACTTCAGTCCGTTTTTGGTGTCCATCAGTGTCCTGATGACTGATGTTCACCAGTTCAGAACTTAGGAGTGTTTCATGCACAGACACAGATATTTCACATTCTTTATGGAAACGTCCAAATTAAAACAAAAACAACTCTTCAGTATATGTATACGTCTACACTGTCACTTCAGCTGGTTTTAACTGTTTTCAAAAAATGATCAAATATATATGAAAAGGAAATGGAGATGGACTTGGTGAACTATTACCTTACATCAGTGTGTCAAACATGCGGCCTGGGGGCCAAATCTGGCCCACCAAAGGGTCCAGTCCGGCCCACAGGAGGAACTTGTGAAATGTAGAAGTTACACAAAGTTATTAATAATCATTTTAGTTCAGGTTCCACATTCAGACCAATTCAATCTGAAGTGGGTCAGACCGGTGAAATACCATAACCATACCATAAGTGAAATACCAATAACATATAAAAATACGATCATAATAACATTTAAAAAATACGATCAAAATAACATTTAAAAATACAATCATAACAGCATAAATAATGACAACTCCAAATTTTTCTTTTTGTAAATGTAAAAATTTTCATGTAATTTTGCTGTATTTACACTAGAACAAACTATCATTTCACAAAAAAGTGTGAACGTCCTGAACAAATATGAACCTGAACTGACTTAATAGAAGTCAGTGTAACTGTACCAATATTGTGTCTGTTATTAAACGTTGTGTGTTTGTAGATCCACTGTATCTGTATGTTAAAATGAACATGTGTAAATGATAAACTGAAACAGAATATTGTTAAAATTACACTTTTTTTTCTTCAGAAATTTCAGTTTGTTTAGGTTATTCACAGTGTTTTAAGGGGTAGTTTATGGATTTACACATACATTTTTATAATGTCATTTATCTTTTTTCACTGTAAAAAAAAAAAAAAGTTGACATTATTTCTGTATTATTCGGTTTTTATTGGAGTGGTCCACACACTCCGACAGGAATTTGACCCCCCCCGTCAATGGCTAATTAGGCACTTTTGTTGAAGGAAAAATGTTTATTTTATTTCTGATTCTCATGGGTATTTAGTTGTTTAACAAACTTTGTTAGACACTGGAATTGTTCTGCACTAAATACACTTTTATTTATGGGAAAAAAAGTATTTTATTGCTGCTATTTTATTTGTTGAACATTGAATTGAATATTTGTTGAACAAACTTTGTTATTCATTCTAATTGTTTTCACCAAATGTTCATGTTAAAGGAAAGAAAATGTATTTATTATTGCAATGAATATAATTTTTTTGTTTTGTTTTTTTCAGTCCATAATCGGACTAATAGACCAGTAGAGGGTGTCCAACATACGGCCTGTGGGCCAAAACCGGTTCGCCAAAGGGTCCAATCCAGCCTGTGGAATGAATTTATGAAATGCAAAAAATGACACTGAAGATATGAACCATTATTTTAGTTCAGGTTCTACATTTAGACCAAATCCATCTAAAGTGGATCAGATCAGTAAAATACTGTCATAATAACCTATAAATAATGAAAACACCAAATTCTTCTCTTTGTTTTAGTGTAAAAAAAAAAAAAAAGTCAAATCACATGAAAATGTTTACATTTCTATCTATCCTTTTAAAAAAAATGTGAAATAACCTGAAAAAATATGAACCTGAAAAGTCTGATGAAAATTCAGTGTAATTGGACCAATTTTCTGCCTGTTATGAAACATTTTGTACTTTTCTGTACATTGTAATGTGTAAATGATTAACTGAAGCAGAATATGGTTAAAATTGCACTTATTTTTCTCAATAAATTTATTTTTTTTAATGGTTTTTCCATTTTTTTCACTGTTTTTAAAGGATATTTGTAGATGTAAATGTTTTCATAAAGTAATTTTAAAGTTTTCTCTATGTTTTAGTGAAAAAAGTAGAGTTGACATTATTTATGTTATTATTGGCCTGGTCCGGCCCACTTCAGATATTAGGAGGATCTGGCCCCTGAACTAAAGTGGCTTTGAGCCCCTGGACTAAAGTGGCTTTGAGCCCCTGGACTAAAGTGGCTTTGAGCCCCCTGGACTTGTGGTTCCAGTAGTGGATGACTCGTTCGTTGCAGCTCTACCATGTTCATTATCCTTCTGATATACAGCCTTATTTATTCACAGTTTATGGAAAAGCAGATAAACAAATAAAAAGAATATGTGGACTTTCCTCTTCAAAATCTACTCGAACTAATTAGAAATAGTCAGACTAGTTACAGATTACTTTAGCAGTAGACGACTAATGGATGAATTGGATCATTTTTGCAGCTTGTATCTGAATACAGTTTTTACGTTGCCGCTGAAATAATCGGGGGCAGATGGAAACCCAGTTAGGTCAGTGTGTGCTCGGTAGGTCGGGATTTCAGCCTCATTGCTTTACCACAACGGGCTGTAGTTTTCCACTGTGTGTGTGTGAGTGAATGATGAATTGTGACTGGGTGTGGTGAACATCAGATGAGATTTTCCTCTGCTCCGGCTCCGTCTCCCTCTCACGAACACAGACACACTCAGTGAGTGCCAGGGCTGGTCTAGGCGTGGGCCTCGCGTGCACAAATTGCTTTATTTTAATAGTTGTATGGTAGAGAAAGAGGGAGAAAAGAAACTGTAAAATAGCAGAAAGGCCACGGGGGAAAGTTGGAGTGAACCAAAGAAAGCAGCTCCCTCTGTAGTCTGTCTTCTCCCTCTGTCTTTGTCTTATTTTGTGTTTTGTCACTAATCCTCCAGATTACAGCCGAGGCCTGTTAAAGTACAAGCCCTTGGAGTCTGTTTATGTGGATCTACATGTGCTTATTGGGATCCAATGCCTATCTGTTTCTCTTTAATTTTCTACTGTGGCTTTGTGTGTGTGCACAGTGGGGTGTTATCCTGTAACTGTTTGGACTGTACTCTTGGTAAATAACAGCAAGGCTTTATCTATGTTTTTAATCTATTCTTGTTATGTCTTTAATCTGTTGTCTTTTATTTTATTTTTTATTTATTTTATTTTTTTATTTTGGTTTTCCCCTGCAAGTCGCTTTGGAAAAAAGGGTCTGCCAAATGCATAAATGTAAATGTAAATCTACAGCTGATGATCCATCAATAATGCTCCTTATTGGTGGATTATTTTAATTTAACTGACTTTTTAACGCAGTGGTTCCAACCTTTTTTACTCCTGACCCCATTTTAACATCACACATTTCTGTCGACCCCAGACATTCAAAACAGAGACTTCCTTTTTTTTTTTTTTTTGGGCTAAAATTAATTCGTTTTTGATCATGTAATAGTTTGCTATACTATGTTTCAAATCCAGGTTAATTTTAGAGGACATTTAGTCTATATAATATACATTATTATGGACGGAGGCAGAAAAGCCAGGTGTAGATTACTGCACAAAGGGAGAATTTGATTTTCCTTGGTCAGGGTGTGTACAGTCAGTGCAGCTGTGATTTACAAGGCTGACAATTAATACTGAACAAACAAGAACTCAAACTGTGAATTATGAAAGAGCTGCAGCATCTGAAACTGACCACAATGAACATTTGACAGATAAACAATGCCACAGTGCTGCAGTTTCACAACCACAGTTTGTCTGCTATGGATTGGGATTGTCTCTGTCAACTCAACACAGATATTTTATTAGTAAGTTTTTTTATTTGTTTGTTTTTTTATTAATTACTTGAAATCTCAGGCGACCCCATTTGAAATCCAGGCGTCCCATTTGGGGCCCCGACCCAAGGTTGAAAAACCCTGCTTTAATGGGTTCTGTTCTGTTTGGAGGAACATGCCAGAGTCATTCTGATTATTACACTATGAACGCACAGATGACACTCCCTGTCTTTTTTTGGTTTTCCGAACATTAACTCTTAGTTTGGAGCCTACAGGTGTATACGCTTTTCACTGCACTCCTTTATTACACCTTCTACAACATTTTCACCTGTCTGGAGTTTTAGGATGTTTGCTTCTTGTTTGTTGTTTCCATCTGGTTGCATTTTTGGAGAAAGCTGTGGAATAGAAGGGGTTGCCGGTTCAATTCCCTGCCTTGTTCAGGGGCTAATGGGCCCTTGAGCAAAGCACTTACACCCTCCCCCTCCATTTGCACCCCAGGTGCCTGATATGTCAAGGCCTTTCTCCTAGTCTGCAGTGTGTGTGTGTGTGTGTGTCTGTTAGAATACTGATTCTTCTTGTTTTCGTCCTCTGTTTTGCACCCATGCACCACACATCTACGTTTTATCTTTTTGACACCGTGTATGTCTTGTAGTGCCTGCTTGTTTTTTTTCCGTTATTTTCATCTCAGTTTGTCTTTTACGCAGTTTCTCTCTTTTGATGTTCTAAACAAAAATCAGCCCTGGGATTTCTGAAAATAAAGAACTAATGAGCAAACATATCATGAAATCACAGACTACACTTGTGTTTGCATAGGTTACATCAATTGTGTGTTTGTTTTTTTGTTTTGTTTTGTTTGTTTTTCTCATTACATCAATAGGTGAGAACTGCATAGTAAGAACTTTGAATACGCTCATTTTCTTTATTTTCATGTTGTGGACCCTGGCTTTTACAACAGTAAAAAAAAAAAATCCAGGTAACTAAATAAATAAATAGTAATACTACTAATAATAATGGTTCAGATTTCTATAGCGCCTTTTAAGGCACCCAAACCACTTTACCATATTGATCCATTATATATCAATAAGTAACTAACACAAATACAGACTACAACCATGAACTCATGAAGCCGTTCTCCCTGTGTGTTTTACTTTGTTTTTCTTATGCTTTGTACGGTGTCTTTTATGTCATTTTCTGTGGTACATCTTTTACATTACTTGTTGCATTTTTTCCATTTAAAACCACAAATAACCATCCTTTTTTTTCAGTTTTCACTCATGACTAAACATAAACTTTAAACAAACAATGATTTGACATAGTTTTTGATAATTATCAGTTTAGATTAATATAAACATTTTTAACTGGACTGTCCAGACCGGTTTCCTTTCAGCGCTGCATGCATGCGATCTGTCTTCTATGCTTATCATCTGATACACATTACTTGGACACACAAACACACACATATTGCACTGATCTAAAAGTGATCAGTTTCTGGCGTCTATCAGGCGTCTGTTACGTTTGACTGTTTGTTACAGAGCAAACAAATACATACAAATACAGCGTACGGGTCAATGGGTTGACTCTGTTTACGACTGAATATGAACTGAACAACCACAAATAAACACACCACACACACACACACACACACACACACACACACACACACATATCTCTGTCAAGACTGTTGTGAACAGAACGACCACAATTGTTCTCTTTTCAAACAAAAGAAAGATTATGGTTTAACTTAAAACACATGGTTGGTTATTTGATGGCTTTGTATAGTGATTATAAAGGGGGGGGGTGGTATTGGGGGGGGGGGGGGGGGATAGCTGGGCAGAAACAGAAAGAAAAAAAATTAATGACTAAAAAATATGACAGTAATTTCTCTTGTGTGTGATACAAGATATAGTAAGAATAATGGATAGGAAAGACCAGAAAATACCCGGGAAATGTTTGTCCAATTGTAGGGCAGCGTGTGGTAGAGGGGGAGGGGCAAAGGGGACAGAGAAGGGACTAAGGAGGACACAAGGGGACACAGATAAAGCACAAGGAACAGTGAGAGACGAGGAGGAAGAGGCAGCAGAAAATGAATGAAAGGCACGTGAAGAAGAAGGAGACATTTGGGGAGGGGGATAGAGTCGACCCACTCCCTCATTCATCTTTCTGATATGGCAGTTTGATGTGGTTGTGTGTTGGACATTCTCTCTCTCTCTCTCTCTCTCTCTCTCTCTGTCTCTCCCCCTCTCTCTCTGATATGGTTTGGGTTTGATGTGGTCATGTGTTGAAGATTCTCACGGATGGTTTCCATAATGATAAAAAGATTCCCTCCCGGGTTTCAAGTCCAAAAAAGTTGTACTTAGGAGACGCCGAACATCTCGACACACACGCGCACACACACACCCACACACACACACACACAGCGCGCGCACACACACGTTCCTGAAAAATCTCTCTCCGGCTGAAATGTTTCTGATTTATTGGGCTGTTTTTCTTTGACGTGGTTGGTTCAGAATCGTCACAGATTTCAGCGTTCAAAGAGGTTTGTAAATTGAATCAAAGCTCTTCTGTACACATACATCATTGTCAAAAAATTGTATTTGTGTGTGCAGGCTTGTAATTCGCTGTGTATTATCCCTGCCCTGAAAACACCCTGTATCTCTTAGTATGTTTTTATTTGTATTAGGCCAGAGACGGTGAGGGTCTATTAAAACGGCATGGTTCCATAATTATTATTATTATATTATTATTATTATTATTATTATTATTATTATTATTACTAGTGCATTGACCTGTGTGGAACCATGGGTCGTATTAATATCAATATCTAGTAACTGAAGTTAGTAAATGCATTACTCCTGTTTTAACTTCATTTCCCATCATGCAGTGTGGTACTGTGCCTCCCGTCAACCGTGCAACATGATTGTAAGGCTATTGTATTCAAAATGACTAAATCCCAAAATATTGGTCTGATCAACACATACAGATTTTCTGAGACCTTCCAGTTTATATTATAGATTCTTCTTCTTCTTCTTCTTCTTCTTCTTCTCCTTCTCCTTCTCCTTCTCCTTTCACCACTTTTAATGCAAATCTGATCCCCTGAACATTAACAAAAAGTCAGTTTTATTCAACCACAAATTCAAGGCCAGCGAAAAAGTGTTTTATTTGAAGTCCTCAAGAAAAAATATTGAAAAATGACTTGGCCACGCCCCCTCAAAAATCAAAATACATTACACAGATGGGAACCCACCCCAAACTTTCTTCCACGTAGAAAAATGAAACTATATACAGACATAGCCCATGTTGGGACAAGTAAAAAAATGACATTATGGCTCCGCCCTAAACCCAACAGGAAGTCGGCCATATTGGGTGGAAGTGTGGACGTATAAAATCCCACTCCTCATACTTTCAACATCTCCTCCTAGGGTTTTTATCCAAATTGCACGAAACTTGTTGAAAACCACTACACACATTTGTGGTCAAAGGTATCCATTACATGTTTGATCAATGTTGGGTGTGGCTGTGATGAGCTCACAACGAAGCAGACATTTTCAGAAGTATAAAAGTGTGTGTATCTCTCAGAATGTTGGATTGAGTGCATGTTATGGGGTCCTGTCACTGTTGGGTGTCCTCAGCGGTCTCAAGGGAGGCGATTGGAGGAGGGCGAGGGCCACAAAACCGCATGTGTTTTTAATTGTCAACACAAGAGTGGAAAAAATTGTACATAAATAAGTTTTGTCTTTTTAATTTTTCAGAGATGGTGAGGAAGAAGAATCCCCCTATTAGGAGTGTGGGAGGTGAAGAGGAGGAGGAAGAAGAGGGAGGAGGCCAGCAGGAGAAGAGGAAGAGGAGGGAGGAGGAGGAGGAGAGAGTAGGAGCTGAGGCCGATCGGATAATCCGACCCTCTGAACCCGAATCCTCGGAGCGGATCAGAGGAGATGAGGAGCAGGAAGACGAGGAGGGAGAGAGTGAGTGTGTTTCCTCGTCGTCTCTCCTTCATCTGTCAGTGAGGATAGAGGGGGAGAGGAGGAGGAGGAGGAGGAGGAGGAAGGGGGAGAGTCAAACGAGGAGGGCCGGCATCGACCGACAGACCTGAGAGCCAATCAGAGCCTGAGGACGGGGAAAGGGGGGCGGAGGAGGGGAGAGGAGCGACAAACACAGAGGCACACCCATCAAGTCACGACCCCCCTCCTCTCGCCTCCCACTGCTCTCCTCCCCTCTCCTCCTAAACAGGAAGGGGGAGGAGTCGACCACCGACACCCCTCCGCTTTCCTCCAGCCCCTCCCTAAACTCCAGGACTTCAAATGCAACGTGTGTGGTTATGGTTACTATGGCAATGACCCCGCCGACCTGGTGAAGCACTTTAGGAAGTATCACCTGGGTCTGCACAACCGCACACGACAGGACGCTGCCCTCGACACACACATCCTGGCCCTGCACAACATGGCTCCCCAGCACCTCACACCTCTAGGTAATCCAGCCTTCATGTCTGTTAGTGCTGTTGAACGTCTGCACTAGGGCTGCAACTGACCACTGCTGCACCAGGAGACTAAGCATCCACCACTGGGATCGCTGGGGCCACTGGGACCGGTGGGACCGGTGGGACCGGTGGGGCCAATGGGACCACTGGGACCACTGGGACCACTGGGGCCACTGGGACCGCTGGGGCCACTGGGACCACTGGGGCCACTGGGGCCACTGGGACCGGTGGGGCCAATGGGGCCACTGGGGCCACTGGGGCCCTGGGGCCACTGGGACCGGTGGGGCCAATGGGGCCACTGGGCCTGGGGCCCTGGGACCACTGGGACTGGTGGGGCCAATGGGGCCACTGGGACCACTGGGGCCACTGGGACCACTGGGACCACTGGGGCCACTGGGACCGGCGGGACCGGTTTGGGCCAATGGGACCACTGGGGCCAATGGGACCACTGGGACCACTGGGACCACTGGGACGGTGGGGCCAATGGGACCACTGGTCAGATTATGAACTGCAAAAAAAAAATGACTCTATTATTTTATTGCAGCAATAAAATACATTTTCTGCCCTTTATCAAGAACGTTTGGTGACAATTAGAATACAAATCAAATATTCAATTCAATATTCAGCAAATATTGCAGCAGCAACACAATACTTTTCCCTCTTAACTATGGGGTTAGGTTGGTGTCCAAATATTTATGTCCATTAGACAGATGTGTGTTCATATGAGTCTGTAGTTGGACATAAATAAATCTGTGTAAACAGTTGAATGAGTTCAGTTGTACATTAAATATATTGTGTGTATTTGATCAGAATATGAATGAATAAGTTTAGACAGAATTACAAAGAGGAAATCCAACTGTACCATTGTTCTTTCTTCATCACGAATACAAATTCATCAACGTGACTCTACTGTCCAAAACCTGTCCCCACTTCACAGACTATTTCTGGAGCAGAGGATCCATGCATTCACAGACTGACCATGAGTTCAGGTTCCAGATCAGTTCCAGATTAGGTCCAGATCAGGGTCCAGATCAGGTCCAGATTAGGTCCAGATCAGGCAGGATCACCGTCCAAGACGGACGCCCATGTCAGAACCAAACCAGGTCCAATCCAACCATTAGTCCACTGTTCTGACCATGGAGAAGGACCCTGAACTCATGGTCAGTCTGTGAATGTGGATCCTCTGCTCCAGAAATAATGTCTGTGAAGTGGGGACAGATTTTGGACAGTGAGTCACGCTGGCGAATTTCTATTTGTGATGGAGAAAGAACAATGGTACAGTTGGATTTCCTGTTTGTAATTCTGTCTAAACTTATTCATTCATATTCTGATCAAATACATACAATACATTTAATGTACGACTGAACTCATTCAACTGTTTATGCATATTTATTTTGTCCAACTACAGACTAATATGAACACACCTGTTTGATGTATATGAATATTTGGACAGACTCCTAACCCCATAGTTAAACAAAAGTGCATTTTGCACATAACTCCAGTTCCTAACAAAGTTTGTTAAACAACTAATTACTCAAAGGTTGAATCAGCAATAAAAATAAACATTTTTGCTCCAACAAAAGCCTGATGTCTCTAACAACCTGTCAACTATTTGTCAACTAGTCGACTAGTTGTTGCCCTAGTCTAAACTAGTTGTAACCAGTAAATACCAGTAGTTCTGTCCTTGTTCATGTTCATGTTCATGGGTTGACTGTTGATGGAAAGGTGTTGTTCACCTACTGCTCAGGTGTCAAACATATGGCCCGGGGGCCTAAACCGGCCCTTCAAATGGTCCGATCCGGCCCCTGGGATGAATCTGTGAAATGCAAAAAAATTACACAGACGATATTAACAATCAGTGGTGTGAAAATCCTTTAGTTCAGGTTCCACATACAGACAATATGATCTGAACAGGGTCAGACCAGTCAAATACTATCATGATAACTTATAAATAAAGAAACTGCAACTCATCTCTTTGTTTAAGTGTAAAAAAGTACAATTACATGAAAATGTTTACATTTACAAACTATCCTTTAACAAAAATGTGAATAACCTGAACAAATATGAACAACCTGACATGTCTTAATAGAAGTAAGTACAATTTTAACAATATTCTGTTCTATTAAATGTGTGTCGGTAATATACATTTGTAAATGATAAACTGAGGTAATATTGTTAAAACTGCTCTATTTTTCTAAAGACGTTTCAGGTTGTTCACGTTATTCAGATTTTTAAGAAAACTTTGTAGATGTAAACATTTTAATCATATAATTGCTCTTTTCCACTGTTCTTATTGGACTGGTCCGGTCCACTTCGGATGATATTGGGCTGAATGTGGAACCTGAACTAAAATCAGTTTGACAGTCCTGAACTGGGTCCAAACGGGCTTTAATCCAGTTGAATATATTCTCCCACATTAAAAGGTGAACTCATCATATCTGCATCAGACAGCCACAACCAATCAGCAGCATTCTCCTGCTGAACGGGTCATTCCTCTAGTCACTGTGCAAAGGCCAATGAAACACTAAATGAAATCAATCTTCAACCAAGAAGGAGACGGGTTCATGAGACTCACACACTGGTATGAATCTGTGGACTCTATCATGTTCCTTTACCCATGAGGACCCACTGTGACATCTGTGTCAGTTCCAAAAGGATTTTTTCCTCTATTTAACCATCCTTAAGTGGTTTATCATCATTATTGTAATATTGTATTTAGGGCTGTGTATTGGCAAGAATCTGGCGATACGATACAAATCACAAAACTAGGATCACGATACAATATATCACGATACTTTTAAAAAGGCAATTTTTTATTGGTTTTGTTTCTTTTTAAAAGATTATTTCCTGGAAGAATTGAATTACACCAGAAATCTGCACAAATACTAAACACATTTTTATTTGATCACACAGGATCTAATGCTGTATCACAAAATGCTGCTGTGTTCAAACTTAAATTATGTTTTACAGACATTACAGTTTAAGGTCCTGTTCAAATGTTCATATTCTATTCAGTCTTAACTGACATCAGAACAGTATTTTAGTTCAATCCCAACAAAGCAACCAACATTATTTAATAAAAGAGTGTTAAATAATAATAAAATATAACAAAAAAGAAAAACAAAAAAACTAAAATGAACCTCCACAATATCTGCATCTGAATAAATACCTGACAATATCGATACAGTACTTTTTAATATTGATACAGTATTGCAAAATGAAATGTCGCATTATATTGCAGAACTGATATTTTCTTACAGCCCTAATTATATCTGTATATTGTGTTTTTCTTTCAGTGAAAATCAGGTATCTTTCAACATTTAATTTACTAATCCTGTAGATGTTCATAAAAGCTCAGAGTAAAGGAAGAAAAACTGAAGAAGTGGAAACATCTGTCATTAACTGAACATAAAGTTCTGCATTATGCAACGAGTGGGTACAACTTTATTCTGGTAAATTATGATATTTTTCCACCTGGTTTAAATGATTATTCTCATAATATTATGGCTTTATTCTTGATATTTTATGACTTTATTCTCGTAGTGACAAGTATTTTTATTTTCTTATGTGGCCCTGATACGCTGTCGTACTTAAGTGATTTATCACTATTTATTAAAAGATTATCCTCTGTATTTCATTTTTTTTGTTGTATTTTGTTTTCTTTTTTTTCCAGGTATGTTCCTATATTTAATTTACAGGTAATGTAGATGTTCATAAAAGCTGAGAGTAAAGTTGAGGGACATTTTATCAGAAACCAGTGTGTCCATCCACTGTCATTGATCCAACTCCATGGGTTTTACTGGTGAATTAATGTTGTAGAAGATAACGGTGTTTCCACAGTAACTATGGAGCCTCTGAACGTCCAAATGGGTCATATCTGATGACCATGAAAAGATGAAGAACTGTTTTACACCAATTATTGACATGGATTGATAGGATTAGTGGATCAACAGGAATTAAACAGTTTAGATCAGTAGATGGTTCAGGTTAAAGGTGGACGTTTGGGTCTTTAAGGGTTAAAGGTGGACGTTTGGGTCTTTAACCCTTAAAGACCCAAACGTCCACCTTTAAGGGTTAAAGGTGGACGTTTGGGTCTTTAAGGGTTAAAGGTGGACGTTGGGTCTTTATGGGTTAAGGTGGACGTTTGAGTCTTTAAGGGTTAAAGGTGGACGTTTGAGTCTTTAAGGGTTAAAGGTGGACGTTTGAGTCTTTAAGGGTTAAAGGTGGACGTTTGAGTCTTTAAGGGTTAAAGGTGGACGTTTGAGTCTTTAAGGGTTAAAGGTGGACGTTTGAGTCTTTAAGGGTTAAAGGTGGACGTTTGGGTCTTTATGGGTTAAAGGTGGACGTTTGGGTCTTTAAGGGTTAAAGGTGGACGTTTGGGTCTTTATGGGTTAAAGGTGGACATTTGAGTCTTTGAGTTACAGGTGGATGTTTTAGTCTTTAAGGGTTAAAGGTGGATGTTTGGGTCTTTAAGGGTTAAAGGTGGACGTTTGAGTCTTTAAGGGTTAAAGGTGGACATTTGAGTCTTTGAGTTACAGGTGGATGTTTTAGTCTTTAAGGGTTAAAGGTGGATGTTTGGGTCTTTAAGGGTTAAAGGTGGATGTTTGGGTGTTTAAGGGTTAAGCCCAAACACAAACCAATCAGAAAATGCCAAGTAGATTGTCCAATTGATTACTGATCAGACCATAAATCCAGCATTTGAACTGATCAAATGATTCCATTGAAATACAGGTGTCTGCAGGCACCAGTTGGACCCTATTGATGTGAATGAGATGATTGATTTGATTTGACCTTTGTGTTTACACCTGGTGTTTTCAATGGTCTGCATCCTTCAGAGCAAAACCTGAACACATCATTTACAGTAGTAGTGGATCGTAATGCCACCACCATAATTTTAATAACACAATAACAACAAGTGGTTCCAGGCACAACAAACCTCACCCCTCACATATTGTAGCTTATTTTGGCATGGACAAATTTCACCCATTATAAGTAAATGGGAAAAAAAAGATGAAAAAAAAAAAAAAATCATAAAAAAAGTGAACTTTGACCTGCTTTCCCAAAATGTGATCACATCTTTTCTGGGTCACTGGTAATCTATAAACCCAATTTGGTCTGAATTCAACTAATAGTTTTGGTCTTTTGGTCTTCTCTCTATCATTAGCTTTAACATAACCACCTGTAAATGTTTTCTGTCCTTCTGTGAGTCCATGTCCTCATAAATACACCGGTTTAACTGTGGCAGAGCGGACAGTTCCGGATGATCCACGGGCAGGAATAATGGGCTTTAATTCTAGAACTGTGATGAGACTGTTCAGCCTTATTCACGGGTCAGAGGGTAGACGAGCTTCAGTTCAGTTTATTTCAAATATCTAATAAAAACATTGATTAGATAGAACTTTATTGATCCCTTAAGAAATGGAGGTTCCAGTAACAGCACAAACACTGAATATAACACAAGAAAATAACAAAACAATAACAATGAAAAACAGAAGGGAAAAAATACATTTGCACATTGGAAAGTACTAGAAACAAGTGGCAAAGTAGTAGTAGTAATAATAATAATAATAATAATAATGATGATGATGATGATGATGATAATAATAATAATAATAATATAATAATATAATAATAATAATAATAATAATAAAATAATAATAATAATAATAATAGTAGCTTATTATATTAAAATTAATATAATATTATACACAATATGTAGTGTATGTATAGTTTAATAAACACAGGATAAAAGTTATAATAAACAGTAATAGTAGTCATAGCAACAATATACAAGTAATATATAAATGTTATTATTATTATTATTATTAAGTGTTATTATGCTATTATGAACCATCATTTCAGATGTTTATACATATTTCTGAGTATCTGTATTCCTCTTCACATGTATTTTACTCCAGTGATAAGATGCTGAGCTGGAAAATGTTGACAATGAATTAAAAGAAGTAAAAGTGCTTGAATTTGACCTTGAGAACTGTGTACGAAACCTGATGATAGTAATTACGCTCAACAAACAGCCGAACAGTTCACAAACCTACAAGTAGATCATTTCAAACCATACTTTATAATCATACTATTCATGTCATTAAAACAGTTAGTGTTACTAGTTCATCACTGGCCTTATTCTGAATTTACACCAAGATTTCCATTATTGCTGCACATTTCTAATTTACAAAATAAAATCAACAAAAATAAACATTTCAACATTTAATGTCAAATATGAACTTTATCAGATCTGTTGTTTACTTCTCCAGGGATGCACTGACGGATCCCAATGTTCATTTGATGGAATTGTGTTTGTCTGAGCCCTGTTTGTGTTTGTGTGTCCAGACGTCCAGGCAGGACAAGGACAAAGGAACCAAGCCAAAGAGACGGGGAAGACCAGGTCTGATGTCCACAATCAGCAGCACAGGACGGTGATGATGAACGGCACATACGATGTACAGGTACGCACGGACACACAAACATGGACACACATGTATGTACACACAAACGTGTACACACAAGCATGGACACACTAACATGTACACACATGTAGGTACACACAAGCACGGACACACAAACATGGACACACATGTATGTACACACAAACATGGACACAAATGTATGTACACAAACGTGTACACACAAGCATGGACACACTAACATGTACACACAAGTATGGACACACAAGCATGTGCATACAAGTATGTACACACAAACATGTACACACTAACATGTACATATGTTAGGTTCAGTCCTGTGGTTCAGATCTGGAGCTGGTCCTCAAGCACCTTTGAACCAGAATGGGTCAAATGCAGCGTGTGTGTGGGGACATGAAGTCAACAAAATAACACTTACACCATTTTTTTGTTTTTCAACCAAAACCTAGACTGACAAGAAAAGCACTCGGAGAGCGCAGACCTCTGCCAAGACAGATCTGCCCCCCCCATCACCGCCAAAATGTAATCATTTCTTCCTTGTGCCAGTATCAACATTTCCTGAAAATTTCATGGAACTCCGTCCATAACTTTTTGAGTTATCCTGCCAACAAACAAACACGCAAATACACAAACACACAAAGCAAAGCAATCACAATACCTCCTGATGGAGGTAAAAATTTACAATAGTTCAAAATTGTCACAACTTTTGACTTCGTATGGCTGACCTCAGCCAGGTGTCCCTTAACAAAAGAGATTTGTAATCTCGGTGGAACTTCCTGGTTAAATAAAGGCCAATCAATCAATCAATCAACCAATCAATCAATCAAACACATTTGTACCACCTTGACATTCTTACTCTCATCATTTAACAAACAATGTCACACATTTTGTAAAGAACAGAGCAAGGGTGTTTTGTACATTTTATTTATTAATAATAAATCTAATATTTACGTTTTTGAAGCAGCTTTAATGCAGGTAAAGGTTTCTATGGTTACATGTCATTGAAATTATTGCCATCATTCAATAAATATTTTCTTAAAATTCATTAAAAAACAAAAACACACACAGTTTAGATGAAGTAGGAGCGTAAAAGTAATTTCAGTGGAAGAGAAAAAAAAACAAAAACCTGAGCTCTGAACTGAAGTGAAATAACAGATTAGAAACAACAATAAAGCAAATGTTGGGGTTTAATTCATGATTTCTCGTGCAGAATAAATGTAGACATTTGAAAGTTGCCTCATAATTTCACTGTCACACATAAAAAGTCAGATATAATTTGATATCAAGCAACCAATAAAAACATATCTTCGGTCGTTTGGTTTATTTGACTAATTATTGCACATTAAATCAAGGAGAACTAATCAGTGGAAACGACAGCTGCTGAAACATTTCTGCGTAACGATGTGTGTCATTTTGTCTGTTGTACACGACGTCAGCTCAGTAAATATGGAGTCAGTATTCATATTCGGCAGCTTCTACAGCAAATTAAAAAACACTGTATGATGACAGAATTATCCCAAGAATACAAGGATAGGAACACTTATCTATGTGCAGTACAGTGACATCTATAACAATAATAAAAACGGCAACAGTGACAACTATTATTATGATGATGACTGTTATTATTAGTATTATAAATGTTTATTATTTTCACATTTAGACAAACTTTGGATTCCTAAATAAGTGAAAATAGAGAAAGTATGGCCGATGCATCCTCAGTCCTTTTACACTGAAAAAAGCTTGTAGAATTTACTTTAAAAATCATCTTAAGAATTTGCACTCACTTTTTTAAAGTAAATTTTAATGCTGTGATATCAAGTACAACTTACTTGCCAGTATCAAATAAAATGTACTTACAATGAACCTTAAACAAATATTAAAGATAGTAATGTTACTTAATTATTACATCACCATCATCAAAATATGAAGTAAATCTTACATGTCTGTAATATTTACTGTTTTGACAAGATTTAGATTTCGCTTTTTTTGTTTGAAATTTGAATGATGTAGTTGTATTAAGTTATTGTCTTTAAAAGTTGAAAATTTAAACTGAGGTATACAGCAGCTGAGATGGTACAGTAGTTGTCATGGTGATGACATTTAAGACAGCAGTTTCAACTTTAAGGCTTATATTTTTGGGGACAGTTGAAGTCCATCCAGTTCTTGGAAAGGTTTCTGAAACACTACCTCCAATAGCTGAAGTCAGAGCATTTTCCTGTCGTGTCAAACCGCACATGCACATTCAATGGGCTGAATTTTCAGAATAAAAGTTCCTCAGTATTTTCAGGTGTGCAGAGACAATAAACCCTTTAAATAGTCTGAGTACATCTGTAGTAGAATGGACCCAACCCACTGAGTTAATTCATTACATGAATAATCTGTGTATATATGTATGTGTTCTTACTTAGTTCTCACTGAATCTTAATATTACAATATAAATGTGACCTGGATCTGATCTGTTAAAGGCAGTTTGAACAGCACTAATCTGATCCAGACCATTTTCATATGCGGTCCTAAATCTGACCCAGATCACTTTCATATGCGGTCCTAAATCTGACCCAGATCACTTTCATATACGGTCCTAAATCTGACCCAGACTACTTTCATATGTGGTCCTAAATCTGACCCAGACCACTTTCATATGCTGTCCTAAATCTGACCCAGATTTCATATGCGGTCCTAAATCTGACCCAGATCACTTTCATATGCTGTCCTAAATCTGACCCAGATCACTTTCATATGCGGTCCTAAATCTGACCCAGATCACTTTCATATGTGGTCCTATATCTGACCCAGACCACTTTCATATGTGGTCCTAAATCTGACCCAGATCACTTTCATATGCGGTCCTAAATCTGACCCAGACCACTTTCATATGTGGTCCTAAATCTGACCCAGACCACTTTCATATGCGGTCCTAAATCTGACCCAGACCACTTTCATATGCGGTCCTAAATCTGACCCAGATCACTTTCATATGCGGTCCTAAATCTGACCCAGATCACTTTCATATGTGGTCCTATCTGACCCAGACCACTTTCATATGTGGTCCTAAATCTGATACGTATCTGATATTTTCCAATGTGACTTCAGTCTGAACGTTCAGGTCGCATTTATTCGACCTTTACGTCATTGAAATGCGACAAACATCCCAGTTGTTTGTCCCAGTTGTTGGTCGGAGTGGAGGAAAACCATATTTCCTTCTGTAAAACACAGTGTGTGTCTGCGTGGTCACGTATTCCATCAGGACCTCTTTAGTCCATGTGGGTCACTTCAGGGTCAATTCAGTTCAGGCTCAAAACTGATAGAAGTTGCATTTAATGTGGAATATGAACGAACACACAGAAAAATCAAATTTCACCAAAAAGTCCGAACTGTGCATTAATACCTGCTGTGTGAACGGAGCCTCAGTTTGATTTTAGAAAAACCACCGTCTAAATGGAAACTGAATAGGAGTTAAGGGTTAATGAACCGTTTACTGATGCACCCTGTAAATAGATCTGTGGTTTAAAACTGTGATAATGAACTTACTCTGCTAACTGTAATTAAAGAAAGTACTGAAATCAAGTGTACACATCAATTTTTAATTAGGTTTATTCAAGAACCCAAGAACAAGCTAAAAACTCAACAAATTTTACACAGAAAATATAAACAAACCAAAGTTCTGCAGAATTTTGCAAACAGACGTTACAAACCAAGTAAAAAAGTGCACAGTTTACAGAGAGAGGTTAGAAAGCGCGAAGAAACTGTACACAGAGAAGTTTCAAACACACTTCAAACTTTGCCGAGTCAACAGATGGAATGAGGTTTATATATTTATGAATCCATCTACTGTGGTTCTACTGTTCAGACGTTTACTAGGACGTCTGCGCTGACACCGTCCAACAGCGAGGTCAAAGAACAGTAGGGTTTTATCTGAAAGGTTTAAACAAGATGATCCAGAAAAGAAAGTGTGTGGTGTGTGTGTGTGTGTGTGTGTGTGTGTGTGTGTGTGTGTGTGTGTGTGTGTGTGTGTGCGTGTGTGTGTGTGTTACTGTGTCCATTATGTGACTTATGGTCGTCACACAGTCCTGGTCTGAATCAAATGTAACTTTTTGACGTTCATTCCCTCTTTATGGCACACACACACACACACACACACACACACACACACACACACACACCACACACACAACACACGTACACAGAGTACCACAGATACACACAGTAATACACACATACACACACTTACACAGATGCACACAGATACACACAGTAACAGACATATATCGTACACAAACACACACACACACACACACACACACACACACACTGTAACACACAGATACACTCATATACACGGTAACACAGATACACACAGAACACACGCACACACACAGAGTCAGAAATAGAAATCCAGTGGGCTTAAGTCGTCATTATGAAGAAAAAGTGAAAGTAAAAAAAAAAAAAAAAACGAATGAAAGAACTCTCTATTCTCTTCATTCCTCTCTCACTTTCTCTCTCTCCCGCCCACGTTTTTGGAAAATTCCATGTTGTCATTTGCTAAGACGAGATGCCCTGTCAGCCAATGGGATCGAACGACCTGGAGAGAAGAGGAAAAGGAAAAAGAAAGAAAGGAGTAACAGAGATAGAAGAGAGGGGGAGGAGAGAGAGAGAGAAAGGGAGAGAGAAAGGGAGAGAGGAGAGCGAGACAGAGTGACAGGAGTGTTCTAATGGGCTGTGTAATGAAACCACCATCAGACACATTTAAATGGACTTTCCTTTTCTTTTTCATCCTCTGTTCTCCACTCGTCTGTCTCATCATGTCTCCTTGTCCTTGGCTTATAGCTCAGACTCTTTCATTAAAATCCTCCTTTCCCCTTCTCTCAGTCTGCTTTTCATCCATCCTCCTTCTACAGTACGTTCTTCTTCTTCTTTTTCTGTCCACGTCCACTCCTTGTCCTCCGTCCTCCTCCACTTTGCTTCTCTCATCCTCTCCCATTCCATCTTATATTCCCTTTTGCGTCTCTCTGTCCATTCCACTCGTTCTAATGACTGATGTGTGACTGGTCTCTAATTGGCTGGGCGGGGCCTGGAGGACGTGATGATTGGATGATTACTGTTGTGAGATCACACAGCCCTCATTCAGCCTTCAGAACGGAGCATGAAAAGCAGCAGCTGTCCTTTGGGTCGTCTAAATGGTTTTACTTTCATGGCCTTTTCCAGTGTTTCCTCTTCACAGGGTGGGGTGGGGGGCTATATGGCAAGTGTCAGTCATTTTTCCTTTCCTTTTTATTTTATTCCTTTATTGTCATTCAAACACGTAAAAAAAACATGGAGGAAAAAAACGTCGCCCAGGACTAGTGTAATAAGAAATGTATAATAAATGTCCAAGTGTCTCTGTCCCCAGTCCTGTGGGACGACCTTTGTCCTGTGTCTGTTCCCTCAGAGCCAAACAGGGCCCTGGTTCTGTCCTGGTTCTGTCCTGTTTCTGTCCTGGTTCTGTCCTAGTTCTATCCTGGTTCTATCCTGGTTCTATCCTGTTTCTCTGTCCTGTTTCTGTCCTGGTTCTATCCTGGTTCTGTCCTAGTTCTATCCTGGTTCTGTCCTAGTTCTATCCTGGTTCTGTCCTAGTTCTATCCTGGTTCTGTCCTGGTTCTATCCTGGTTCTATCCTGTTTCTGTCCTGTTTCTGTCCTGGTTCTATCCTGGTTCTGTCCTAGTTCTATCCTGGTTCTGTCCTAGTTCTATCCTGGTTCTGTCCTGGTTCTATCATGGCTCTATCCTGGTTCTGTCCTGGTTCTATCCTGGTTCTATCCTGTTTCTGTCCTGTTTCTGTCCTAGTTCTGTCCTGGTTCTGTCCTAGTTCTATCCTAGTTCTATCCTGGTTCTGTCCTAGTTCTATCCTGGTTCTATCCTAGTTCTATCCTAGTTCTATCCTGGTTCTGTCCTAGTTCTATCCTGGTTCTGTCCTGGTTCTATCATGGCTCTATCCTGGTTCTGTCCTAGTTCTATCCTGGTTCTATCCTAGTTCTATCCTGGTTCTATCATGGTTCTGTCCTAGTTCTATTCTGGTTCTATCCTAGTTCTATCCTGGTTCTATCCCAGTTCTATCCTGGTTCTGTCCTGGTTCTATCCTGGTTCTGTCCTGGTTCTATCCTGGTTTTATCATGGTTCTGTCCTAGTTCTATTCTGGTTCTATCCTAGTTCTATCCTGGTTCTATCCTGGTTCTATCCTAGTTCTATCCTGGTTCTATCCTGGTTCTGTCCTAGTTCTATCCTGGTTCTATCTTGGTTCTGTCCTAGTTCTATTGTGGTTCTATCCTGGTTCTATCCTAGTTCTATCCTGGTTCTATCCTGGTTCTATCCTGGCTCTGTCCTGTTTCTATCCTGGTTCTGTCCTGGTTCTATCCTGGTTCTGTCCTAGTTCTATCCTGGTTTTATCATGGTTCTGTCCTAGTTCTATTCTGGTTCTATCCTAGTTCTATCCTGGTTCTATCCTGATTCTATCCCAGTTCTGTCCTGGTTTTATCCTGGTTCTGTCCTAGTTCTATCCTGGTTCTATCTTGGTTCTGTCCTAGTTCTATCGTGGTTCTGTCCTAGTTCTATCCTGGTTTATCCTGGTTCTGTCTTAGTTCTATCCTGGTGCTATCCTGGTCTGTCTTGGTTCTATCCTGGTTCTATCCTAGTTCTATCCTAGTTCTATCCTGGTTCTATCCTGGTTCTATCCTGTGTAGACTGGTAACCTTTCCCCTTGCTGATGCCTAAAGCAATAGACAAGTTGGTTAAGTAACAGCTAACAGCTTGTAATAAAATTTAACACATCATGTTACTTCAAGGTCCGTGTTTTTTGTTTAGTTTTTTGCAGCAGCGCCGCTGCAGAATGTATATAGGGGAAACTCTGTGTGTGTGTGTGTGTGTGGTGTGTGTATATATGCCTGTACATCATGATATCCAAACATAATTACTTATTTCTTATTATGATTTACTATTATTTTACAAGTCTAGTTTAGATCAGCTCTAAATGTAAAGTGTCATGAGATAACTTTTGTTATGATGTGACGCTACACACACACACCACACACACACACACACACACACACACATACACAGAAAGAGAGAGTTTCAGAATTCCGCTTGTCAAAAAAATAGTGCTTCAGTTGCTTATTCTGTGCCCAGAATTACTAGAAAGAGAATGTAATTGCTTTTTTTTTTTTTTTTTTTTTTTACTTTTTTCTCTCTTTTTTTTGCCCATCAACAGGTGACACTGGGCGCCACGCTCATTGGGATTGGCCGTAAGACCTCTGACTGCCAGGGGAACACTAAGTACTTTCGCTGCAAATTCTGCAACTTCACTTACATGGGGAGCAACTACTTAGAACTTGAACAACACTTCCTGTCCTCACATCCAAACAAAGTCAAAACCCCCCGCCCACCACGCCCTCGCTGGCCACTAATAACCTATCGGCGCATGATCACCAGCTGAAGGGGAGGAGTCAAATCACAGAGGGTGCGGCGTGTGGCGGTGAGGGCGGAAGATGACTCCTTGGTGGGGTACTCTCCTCCTTCGGCGTGTACAGACTCACCCACCTGGACGGGGACGGCGGCGAGGAGGCGCGCAGGCGTACTATTGGTGTAAATTCTGCAGCTGGAGTTGTGAAGGGGCGGGGGGCTCGGCCAAGCTTTTGGAGCATTATGAACAGCGACATAAAAACTATACCCCTGGTGGAATGAGAGAAAGAGACGAGAGGGGAGGGAGGAGAGAAGGGGAAAGAGAACACAGTGCATCCAAAAACCACAAAGAGCCATCGTCCAACCCATCCAACAACAGCCAAGGTACGAACCCACAGGTCACATGGTCGCACTTCGCATTGTCAGAAGCCAAAACTTTAATGCAAGATGAAGGAGGAAGTGTTACAAACGGATGTAGCAGTCAGATTTGTGCTGTTTGGTGAACTACGATGCTCAACTGTTTTCCTTTAATACTGGCCTCCACTGGTCAGACCAGCTGAAAACTTCAGTAACTTCGAATGCATCCGTCTACAACATGACATGCACATGTGTTTCCATAGCAATCTGTTTCTTTACTTCCTTCCCAACTACTGGCTTTTCTGGCTATTTTATCCCCCATGCATATAATACGTGGCTCTCCATGTTTGTTATCATTTTATTTCCAAAACTTGCCAAAGATAAGATCAGATATACGTTACTGATCCCCTAGTTAAGGCTCCACACACTGTGCGACTTGAACAGTGTTACAAGTTCACAGCAAGCCACACTGTATGACATGAATTTGGGTACGACATGAAGTTTACTGTGTGAAGATTGGACGATGAAAACACATGGGCAAGGTCAAGGGTCATTCATAACTGTTGAACCAGACCAGTTTCAGACAAATATTCCCCATAATTGTAAAGGTCTAAATGCCATCTGAAACGGACTCAAAGGGCAAAATTTAGTTTACAATATTTTTAAATGAAAAATATCAAAAACTACTGCGTCAAAGATGGACAAAAATTATTTCTATTTTTTCCAGAATTCCAAAGTTCTCCAAAGTGAAGTTCCTCTGACATTTTCGTCCTCAAATGTATTCAGTATTTACCTTAAATCCTCTATTTTACAACCCAGTAATTGGTTAGAGGAAAAAAATACTAGATCAAACCTAAGTAGAAAGAGTTTAGACAACTGTCAGCATCACAGATGGACGCCAAAAGGAAATATCAAATTCAACATTTTTATTTCAATTATCAATATCATATCATTCATTTACACTATTTACAATGTACAAATAATATTAACATTATATTTAAATGTATTTTGCATAGATACCTATCGCACCTATTAATTCTAACCACTGTGTTTAGAATATGTCATGAATAATATACAGTGATCCCTTGCCAATTCGCACTTTAAATTCCGCGGTTTTAGTTATTCGCGGATTTTGCAGAAATATTAATCAAAAAATAAAAAATCAAAAAAAATCGCAGAAATTCCGCGAAAATCCACCCCACAGCAGACGAGAGGCCGCAGCTGCCAGCGAAACGTCAAACGATGACTCACAGCCTCCTGTAAGCAACACGAGAAACGCAGACGGCCCAGCAACCGCTTACCCCGAGCGAGAGAGGAGAGAGAAAATGTAGAAATGTCAGTTCATGCATGCCCATGTACGTGTGTTTGTGTGTGTTGATGCTCGAGACCAAAGAGAGAGAGAGAGAGAGAACTGATTCGTTTCTTGTGCGTATGAGAGGAAAAGAGAGCTGGGAGTAGATGTGCGTGTGTTCGTGTGTACGTATATGATGGATAAGCGTCACGAATGAAGAGAGGAGAGAGTACGCATCAGCTGTTAGTACGTATGCACGTGTGTGTTTTGTTTATATCTACATTCTTTTTTCAGATGTTTTACAGTACGTACATGTATCCGATCTATATATATGCATGTAAACATGTACTAATCATTGTTTTTTTATATATATATCTCATTTATTTCATAATTATTACATTTGCAGTACTTATATACTATTTTAGATACATACATACATGTACCTAGGTCTAGGATAGGCTCGGGGGGCTCCGGCTCCAGTTCGCGGATTTTCGATTTTCGCGGGGGGCGCCGGTCCCCATTAACCGCGAAAAATAAGGGATCACTGTAATAGTCAATATAATAGTATTTGGACTAAATGTGGTTTATTTATAGAGTTTATAAAATGAACCCAGAATGACTGCACTAACTTGTGTCACTTTACAAACATTCACACTCAGAAAACTACTCAAATTTTTTTTCAGAAATTTGTTTTTCATTTCAAAATACATTTTCCTGACTTGAATTCTAGTTGTGATCGTTGTGAAGCTGAACCAGCCACACTGTCTCATATGTTCTGGTTTTGTTTAAAAGTAAAAAAACTTTTGGTAGTCTATATTTAAATTTCTTTCTGATGTATCAGGGTCTCATATTGAACCTGAGGCAACAATGGCAAGTTTTGACATTCCATCACATTCTTTTTATTTTAACCAAAAATCTAAAAATCTGATTGCCTTCACCACTCTTGTAGCTCATAGACTAATACTACTGAAATGGAAAGATAAACAACTGCCAAAATTTAAATCTTGTTTTCTGGATCTTTCACATAATTTAACATTGGAAAAAATGAGATGCTCTATTAGAGGAAGTGCCAGTAAGTTTTTCAGTACCTGTAACCTGTTCTGAATCCCATAAAAGAGGCAGATCCATCACTTATTCCAGAGGAGTCTTATTAATATGAGTCTGTGACCAATATGTGAGTTCCTTATTCATTATTATATTTTTTATTATTATTATATTATATTATTATTATTATTATTATTATAATAATAATAATAATAATAATAATAATAATAATAATAATAATAATAATAATCATCTTTTTATGGTGCAGCAGGGTGGGTATAAAAAAAAACAACAGATGACTGTATTATGCTTTTGTGGATGACTCAATGTGTAATAAAAACACTCTGAACAAAAGTACATTTTTCCTGAAAATATAGGCAATTACCTACCCAAAAATATAAGTTTGGTGTAAATTATTGTAATTAAATTTTTTCGACCAGATGTTAACCTTCCCTTGACTCCACCCACAAGCTGAATCACAGCCTGATGTACGTGAGTGAATGTGAATGAGTAAGAATAAAACGTCATCAGCATGCGCAATCCATCCATTAAAAACAAAAGTGTGAAGAAGTGACAGAACACTCGCCCTTGCGGAATTTATATTTGTGGACAAGAAGTTTTTTAAAAAGGAGGAGGAGGAGGATATGGACGTGGTCGTAGCTCGGAAAGAGAGGCTAACTTGGGATGGCAATTTTGTAAACAGAGCTTGAAGTACTTGTTAGCATCTGCTAGCGTTTAATGTTAGCATTTACTGTTATGGTCTGTCAGTGTCGCACTGATCGCACTGACAATGTTATTTCATACTGCATTTCTATTGGTCAGTTAGTGGACGTAGGTCACAGCAGCGGTCACACTGTGAGATGACCACACCCACATTTCAGAATTTTATCGCAGGCTGTCTTTGGTCGCAAGACTGTGACTGCGGCCGTCCTTGAACCTGTGTCACAGTGCGACGTTGGTCCAACGATTAAGGGCCAAGACCAAAGATATGACCACGATTCTCTCACGATAACTGTCTTTCATCTGAGACGGCCGATATTCACACAGTGTGTGTCAGCCATTAATCAGTTATGGGTCGGTTTGGTGCCTTTTTCTGCCGTTTATTGGAAAAGACGACAAAAACCAATCCGCCATCAATAAGAAATGTCATGTAAAAGAAATGAAACAGACATCCACAATGTAAGCAGATGTCAGAAGGTTAATGTTAGGAGACGGTGAAGGTTCTTTAGTTTTATTCAGAGACACACTGCTTCTGTTGGGAACAGGAAAAAGGAAAGGACGCCTCACAGGTTCAGAAGTCTAGACTCAGATGAGCATAAGCGCTGCTTTAAATGGGGAAAATACATTTTCTTTATTTAAATGCATAGGCCTGCATCTGTTATTTCTAATTAATATTCTAAAGCGTAATCCTGTTTCTTTAGAGCACATTGTATATAAAGGTAGATATGCTAAAATTACACTGAATATATTTATAATCAAGGATGTTCAAATCATTTTATTTCAGGTTCCACATTCAGACCAATATGATCTAAAGTGGATCAGAACCAGTCAAATACTATTAGAATAAACTATAAAAATAAGGAGAAAAAAAAAATTGTCTTATTTTAGTGTAAAAAAAAAAAGTGAAATTACATGAAAATGTTTACATTTACAAATTATCCTTTAACAAGAAAAGGAACAACATGAACAAACATGTACAATCTGAACTGTGTCTTCAATGTAACTGTACTAATATTCTGCCTGTTATTAAATGTTTTATGTATTTGTAGATCCACTGTGATCTGTACGTTAGAATGAACATGTGGAAATGATGATGAGTAGTATAAGTGTACTTAAAGTTCAACTTATTTATCTTAACAACTTTCAGGTTCATGTTATTCACATTTCTTTTTAAGGTTATTCATATAAACAATTTCATGTTATCTTCCTTTTTTTTTTTTTACTCTAAAACACAGACAAATATTTGGAGCTTTTATTATTCATGGGCTGTTCTGTTATTATTTTTCCAGTTCAGCCTGTTTCAGATCACATTGGGCTGAATGTGGAACCTAAACTAACATGACTTTGACCCCCCCCCCATGTACCATATACCATACATGGACCATAAACTAACATCAGCCACTGGGTATTGGACCATCTGAGGTGTAGGTGTTCCTATCAGTTCACGTCCGTGCATCATTCCCAAAATGCTTGAAAAGCTGTAATCCTATGACCAGTCCGTGGTCGGAACTAGACTTGACTTGTGTTACAAACTGCGTCTGATCTTTTTGTGTGTTTTTTATTTCCTTTTTTCTATTATTTGACTTTCTTTGTGTGCTCTTAACTTTATAAAGTTACGACGACGTATCAGGGCCACATAAGAAAATAAAAACGCTGGCCACTACGAGAATAAAGTCCGAAAATATAGAGAAAAAACTGAAATTTTATGACAATAAAGTCAAATACAAAAAGAGTCATCTTTTTATGAGAATGAAGTCGTAATGTTATGAGAATAATATTGTCATATTTCAAGAATAATGTTGCAATTTAAAAAGAGGCGGGACAAGTATCATAATTTACCAGAATAGATACCCACTGGTCTCATAATGTAGAACTGAGAACATTTTGTGAGGTTCTATACTGAGCCTATTAGCCCCGCCCACCATCAACACATTAGCATTAGTCGAAGGACTTTGAAGACAGTTCGCACTCGTTTGGGTTTGTTTTGTCGTAAGAACCGAACGGATTTGGAGTAAATTGCCTCTTTTGTGGACGAGGAACTGACAATTTCTAAATTATGACTTTTTATCACATTATTGCAAATTTATTTTCAAAATATTATGACTTTAATCTCATAAAAGTACATTATTTTCGTTAAATTATGAGTTTTTTTTCTTAAACTACGACTTTGTTCTTATAATATTACAGCTTTATTCTCATAATGTTATGGCTTTATTCTCGTAGTGACAAGTGTTTTTATTTTTCTTATGTGGCCTAATCCACCATCGTAAAATCCCTGTGAACATGTCTTATTCTGTTTTCATCCTTCCCAAACTCTCTTTAACACTAATGTGTGTGTTCTGCTCTTAGGAGACCCAAACAGCAGTGACTCCGATGCGGTGGTCACCAGTTATAATTGTCAGTTGTGTGATTTCCGCTATTCGATGGCCCACAGTGCAGATGTGATCGTAGTGGCTCCGTTACTGCTGCACTATCAGCACAACCACTCCATCCACCGGTGCTGCATCCAACACTGCATGTACTGTCCACAGGGGCTGTGTCAGCCGCACAAACACCTGGGGGAGGTAAGACCAACAACAACTGCAGCTATCTGCACTGTGCTCAGTAATTAGAGGAAAAAATAGATGTTTTTAACAGTAGAAAATAAATGCAATATATGAACAAGTGTCAAATTAATTGGTTCAGTTTCCCTAGTTAAAATTCCCTTGTTCCCTGAACACACTCCCACATTTCCCAGCCTCCTTTGTGCCAGCTGCCAAACGGTGCTGTTGCAGCTGTTTAAGAGGCACAAAGGATGGTTAACAGCCGAAGCTGAGGCGGCGTCATTAGGCTGATGATGCACATTCATGGTGTTAATGCAGACTGAAATCAGCTGGTACAATAAAAACACACACAGGTTACACAGCTCCAGTAAACACACATGGTTTGTTCAGTCCAAACTTTACTAGAGCTGA